>NC_056750.1:177082463-177252463 GCF_019279795.1 Protopterus annectens | reverse complement strand
TACCCATTAGAATGTCATTAGTTATTGTCTAGATAGCTGTCTTTGCATTCCTTTTGGCCCAGAATCCATGCTGGTTGGGGGTTAGGAATACATGGTCAGCAATACATTTAGATGGCTGGTCATGGTCTAAAATTTTTCTGCCACTTAGCTAAATACTGGGAATATTGAAACTGATCTTTAGTCTAAGCAAGGCTGTGGGTTGGTTTTGGAATCTGTTCTGTAATGGCACCTTTCTATGTTTTGGGGAAAATAATGAGACAGAAGTAAAGTGAATGAAATACTTCTGCACCAGTCTTTAAGAACTATAGGTACAGGTCTTTAGCTCTTGGTGGTTTATCACTGGAATTTTTTTGGTCATGTTTTCAATGCCAGAAGTAGAACAATGTAAAGAACTTGGGAGGGTGAGGGTCTGGTAATGGAGATTGGAAGTGATGTTGGGTGAATTCAGCGAACCAGCATTCATGAGAGTGTAGTCCTTCGATGGTTATTTAAGTGTTGCTTGTGAAGATACTCTTCTTTTCTCTTCTTTAGAAATATGATTTTACGCAGCGCAGTGAGTTCAGCCATTTAGAAAACTCATGCCAACAAACTATGGGGAGAATCTGTGTAAGTAAAATAGGGGATGTTCCCCTGTGCCCTGGCCAAACTTTCCCTTAGTCATTATCAGTACTACCTGGGATCTATCCTGTAAAGAGGCCACTAGCCTACAAAAACTAACCTGATCAATGATAGATAGATAGATAGATAGATAGATAGATAGATAGATAGATAGATAGATAGATAGATAGATAGATAGATGGATAGATGGATAGATAGATAGATAGATAGATAGATAGATAGATAGATAGATAGATAGATAGATAGATAGATAGATAGATAGATAGATAGATAGATGGCCATATATAATAAATACATTTGGCATTCATGGTTAACTGGAAATTACTGTTTGCTGAGTATTTATATTTGCCATTAGGAGTAAACCAAAATAAAAAAAACATGTTCAGGCAGTGCTCCTGTATTCAATATTTTTATGTCACAATGAAAATTGGTTACATTTTTCTGTCACTGGTAATTATAGTTATCATGGTTTATTGGATCAATTGTGTGTACATGTTGGAATCTGGTGTTTGTTTTGCAGTTCCATGCTTAGTTGCTGGGGTTTACTTGCAGTTGGGAGTAATTGGATAAAGTGCTGGTGTTTGCCTTTACCTGGTTTAGTTTTATGGTGTGTGTGTGTGTGTGTGTGTGTGTGTGTGTGTGTGTGTGTGTGTGTGTGTGTGTGTGTGTGTGTGATGTGAATGGATCTCTGTGTAACTGGCTAGTTTGATATGTTAAAAAGACTATTTGTGGAGTGACACTGACTTCTCACACCATATTGCTACTACAAAAGGTCAGTCATGTGAACACTTTTTATCTAGATGCCTGAGGACTGTGTCACTCTGTTAAAATGCAGTTATGAGTTGTCATCTGGATACAACTGCCTGTGGTAAAGTTAGCCATAATGTAAATGGAAAGCTGCTTTTCCATAGTTAAACTGAAATTTCCATTTTTGGTTCATTGTTTCATCGTGTAAATGATTAGCATCCTGCTAGGAGAGCATTTTGTATGGAGTGTGGGCAGAGATCAATGTGTTGATGTGGGTGTAGATTAGTGGAGGGCAGCAGGCTGGGAGCTTTGAGTACAAATCTTAAAATTCTGGCTACATCCCTGACTGAAAATGATTGGGTAGATTATAAGTGCCGTATAATGTTTGCAACTGAGAGTGTGTCAGTATGGTTTGTGATGTAAAATGCTTGCAACGAATATTGTGTCAGTGTGGTTTGTTTTCATTTATATAAATGCATATTTGCTTATGCCATAAATGATGGTTTAATTAAGATATTTCCTGTTTAAAAATGGAACAGAAATGTAATAATTTATGTAATGTTGTTTAGGTTATATGATATATAGCAATATATATGAAGCATAATATTTATTAATTTTAACTTCTTAATACAGTTTGATTACTTTTATATTAATGTAAATGGGCCTATATCACAAGTGATAATTCAATAAAGTTGTTTAAAAAATGCTTCACAGGTAACAAAAAAATTCTCACTTCCACATATAAAATGTACAACAATTTATACTACTGACTATATCATAGAAAATCTTAGAATGGATTTTGCAGATATCCTAAGGTCATGTTATATAATATGTATTATATGCACATACTCCGCATTTCCTCTGTCAAAGTTAAGATATTGATTTGTTTGTTAAATCACATCTCTGTAACAATTTCTCCTGTATATTGTTGTATTCACTGTTATGTTGCTTGTATATTAATGTATGTTATCCTCTGGATGTTGTCTGTATATTAATGTATGTTATCCTCTGGCCTCCACTGAAAATGAGTTATTCTTGACTCAGACAGACCATCCCAGCAAACAAATGGAAAATAAATAAATAAGTGCAGGACTGAAACTCTCCTCAGGATTCAATAAGTGTTTTTTTTTCCGTGCAGGAATAGTGTAGCTGCTCCTGCATGGATTATGGCCACTGAGCAATCCTATAAACAAGCCTCGGGATGTGCACGAGCCTGCTAACACTATTCTGCCATAGGCACGACTGGATTATGCTAATAACCTCATTTGCTGGTGAAAACCATGCAAATGAGGTAAATTAGCAATCCAGTAAGCAGGCAGGCATGCGTGGCAGAATAGTGTAGGTTGCAGAATTGTATTCGGCTACAAGCCGAATACATTTCTGCTAAAATCAAAATGGAGGCATGACAGCTCAAAGTAAAGCATGTATTAGAATCCTTAGGCATGCCAGTGGCCAAATATATGGCCATTGGAATGGAAAAGTGTTGCAAAATTATAAAATTCAAAGTTTATTTATTTTTTGGCCAATCTCAGACATTTAAGCATAGGGCAGTGGCGCGCAAATGGAATCGGGCTGAAAATAAAAAAATGTGAAAAGGCAATTTTAAGTGAAATCTGCATTTTGCCTTTATAGTCTATGGCATGCAGAATCAAAACAACAGCAGGGAATAGTGGCTGCTAAGGGGAAAGGCTCTGATGTAGTGCTGTAACTAGGGACTCAGGTAGTGGGGTATGCTAATGGTGGAAAGTTACTGAATCACAAAAAGAAGACAAGTGCCAAACTGCACCTAACTGTGTAGGAGCTATAAGGCAGTGGTGTAAGCATGAGAAGGTGCTGACATGAAAAGGAAGTGTGTCATGCTTGGTGTAAGCACATTGGAGCTCCACAGCTCACATTTGAGCCTAACTAATCACAGCTAAATAAGGGGGTGTGTCTAAGGCTGTGTTGACTTATTCCATGTGGTCATGTCCAGGGGAGGATCATTTCTCATTGTTTACCTTAGCTAAATGGGTTTGTGTGGCATGCACCGGGTCTAAAAACCAAAAAAAAAAAGAAAAAAACAGAAATAGCAGGACTGTTTACATTTGGGCATTGGGGTGTGTGGCACACCTTGGGGCTTAAAATGGGCAGAAATGTGAAGGAAAAAAAGGGGAAATAGCAGAATAAAAGCAATCAAGTACAAATAACATAGCTGGCAGGTGGAATGCATCATAGTCAGCCAATCCTACAGGCAGCATCTTCAACACAACAGTATAAACTATGCAAACACCTTTCAGTCTATTTCCCATACACTTTGCACCATTGCTCTACACATGCAGGGGAATTTTAACTGAAAAAAATGTTAGGGGCTGCCATTGCTTTGATACATCAGTATGTGCTAGAGGCTGAGGGCATTGAGGAGGATAATGCTGACAACTGCCCCAGACTGAGGAGGAGGAGAAGAGTGCTCAGACCCAGGGTAACTTACCAGGAGCTACATGATCTGGAGATAGTAGAGTGCTACAGGGTGGACAGAGACATACTTCAGCAAATCATTGAGCTGTGCTGGCCTAAACTCAGACCCAGAGCCAACAGAGGGGACCCCATCCCAGTGGATACCAAGGTATGTGTAGCTTTAAGAATACTAGCTGCAGGTACTTTCCAAAGACCTACTGGGGACATCATGGGGGTCTCACAGGCATCTGCATCTAGGGTACTCCATCAGGTCCTGGATGCCATCCTACCACATGCCAGTGAACATATTTACTTCCCCAACACCCGTGAGAAGAGGACCAGCAATATGCATCTCTTCCACCATGTAGCAGAATGCCTGGAGGTACTGGGTGCAATAGACTGCATGCACATCCACATCAAAGCACCACCCGGTAAACAGGGTAGTATCTACATAAACCGCAAGGGCTTCCCCTCCATCAACTGCCAGGTTGTGTGCAATGCCCAGGGCATTATCATGAATGTGTGTGCTAGCACCACTGGAAGCTATCATGACTCCCACATCTGGCATTCATCACATCTGTACCAGGCATTTGCCAGTGGGACATCCCATATGGCCATCTAGTGATGATGCTGGCTATGCATTGGCACTGTGGAGGATGACACCCATCAGAAATGCACACACACCCACTCAAGAAAACCATAATGAGGCACACACACAAACTAGGAAAATTATAGACCATGTGTTTGGTATGCTCAAGTTGCAGTTCTGCTGCCTTGACATATCTGGTGGAGTCTTGCAGTACTCTCCAGCCACATGTGAACACATGTTCATAGTATGTGCCATGCTACACAATATGATCCTGCAGAAACAGCTGCAGCAGGAACAGCACAGGAAAGGGCCACACAGCCCTACACCATTGCCAAGGTCCCCACAGGCACTGAGGGACTCAGAGGAGGAAGCCCCTGAGCCTGCTCCTGTAGGCAGATGGAGGCATGCCCTGTATGCCCAGGCCTTGGCAAAGAGGTAACACATAGCACACACACTGATAGTGTAGGGACCTAGGGACTGACACCTCTTTCTGACTTGTGCACACAGTAAAATGGATGACACACACATCACATTACCTGCTACTTACCATATATAGGCAGTGTACTGTGTGCATCCAACACAGGCAGCCCTCAAGCACTGTTCTCACAACTGCCTCAGGCACAAGGTAAGTCAGGCTTAACAATAAATGAATGGATTAGTATGTACTTGTAGCATATCTACGGTAATGCTGCATGCATGCAAGGGAATGGGGTGGCCTACTGGGATAGCAGCAGACAACTGACAGCTATGTGGGACAACAGAAAATGTCTGCACAATACTGGCTTCCCGACACTATGCAGTATTATTCAAGGTGACAAATCCCACTGCAGTATGTGTGGGGGGGCAACTAAGGGGGGAGGATCATAGGTCACATGCATGGATGTCAATATGGGGATCCCATACTCACTCCTCAGACTCATCCAGCAAGTCAGCTGTAGAAACCCATAAAGGAATCTCTGGCAAAGGCCCAAAATGGTGACAATGATGGAATACCCCACTACAGAATTACACAGTGATATCACAGCAGTCTTTGCATTTGCAGTAAGGCTCTGAAAAGTAAGAAGTCTGAAAATCAGTTGTATGCCATTACAATCTAACTTGTGGTCTCTAGTGATATGCCTCTATTCTCCAAGACAGGGCACAATACTATGCTAAATGGAACCAACATGTAAAGTCAGTATCAGCACAGTCTATGCAAATGTGTACCATTGACAGGTGTGCCCCCCACACCCATATAGGTTCATAAGTGGTAGTAGGCTATCAGCCCTAGGTCCTATACAAGCCTAGCCATAACAATTCCCTGTCCATTTCTTTCCAGAATATTTACTTCCCTGGTCCCCTGTCTAGCAGGGCAACTGATGTGATCCCTGGGGTGAATTTCCTATCTTCCATCCAATCATCAAGGTTCCTTTTGAAGAGGGCCAAAGAGGCACTCTGCTTGATATGTATGGGCAGTCTATTCTAGAGTACGGGGAGTCTTTGGGTCAGGAACCTATCCCTTCAGCATGTTTTGTTCATTATGATGACCAGGTTTAGATCCCTGGAGCATGTGGCTCTGAGGGATTCAGATTTCTTTAAGTGTAGCATGTCCAGCAGGTCTAAGTTTGACATGGCCTAGTATGTTAAGCAGAGATTGCCTCTGAGTAGGCGATATGTGACAGAGTACAGCTGGAGTTTTTTTACATGGTCAGCATAGAGCATATGCTTTAGGCTTGTGATTCTTTTAGTGAGGTATTTCTGTGGCCTTTCCGGTTGTTGCAGATATCTTGTGAGGTACATATCAAATGAGGCTTTGTACTCTGTAATGGGTCTAGTGAGGGATGAGTACAATGGGACAATGACTTCCTTTTTTCTGGATGAAAAGCCCTTAGTGATGAGGTGTGCCACAGAGAAGGATTTCCTGACTGTTGTGGTGATGTGGTTATCGAATGTGAGACCACTGTCCATCTATGTCCCTACGTCCCTTATCACACTTTCGGTGTTTAGTGTACTGCCACTTATGTAGTAAAAAACAGCTCTTGTACTCACTTTCCTCACTTATCTAGAGGAAAAACCCTGCAACTCTCTTTTTGTGTGGTCTTGTGCACAGAGCAGCATCGGGCAGCACCGGTTAGCTGGGGTATACTATTCCCGGCCCCACAAAGTCTGCGCTGTAAATTTTCCCTTAGAACTAGGCAAGCCTCAACTCAAGTGCTTCAGATCAGCTGCTCTTATTGCAGCACTTGCAAAACAGAAATCAGCACTTGTCCTAATCTCCTAGACAGCACTATTATTCTCCAAATTTCTTAGACAGCACTATTATAATATAGCATAAGTCCCTCGATCATCCGCAGGACTTGAGTTCAATTTACTCTTCAAAGCATGTCCAGAGGTCAGCTTCAGGTGTACTCTCCAGTTCATCTGGTGGAATTGGGCATCCTGAGGCCATGTCACAACTGCCTCATGTATACAGACAACCCTCTCCTCTTACCTCTAGACACAAACACTTGTGAGAGATGCAAATACACAGCCAGACTGGTGGCTAAGCGGTCTCAACCCATGACTGTAACAGACAGTCAAGAGGATAAGGGACACATTTGCATCACACCACCTGTCACACATGAATCTACAAAGCAAGCACCGGCAAAACATATGCATAAATACACAAAAACATATTCTGAGGCACTAAGTACCAATCTGAAAAAGAAACAGTGCCCTGCAAAGCAGACAAGCAAGCAACCAGCACCCCCAAACACAAGCCAGAAAACACATAATTCACCTCAGCAGTGTGCCTCACAACAGCCCTTAAGGCAAAACACCATACCTAACACGCTAATAATAGGAGACTCTATAGTAAGGCAAATGGATGTTCCACTCAACAGGCTGAACAAGGAGAAGGTTACTGTCAGCTGCCTGTCGGGTGCTCGGATCCGCCACATAACACAGGCACTTAGATCACTCCAGAACAAGTACAAGTATGACGCTGTCATTGTACATGTTGGTGTGAATGATCTAAGATGTACCTCCCTGGACTACATGAAAAGAGACATTGAGGAGCTCTCTGATCATGTAGCCCAAGCTGGTATGACCCTGATCTTGAGTAGCATACTACCTTCACCTAGAATGATACCACAATACAAAGACAAAATGATCAATTTCAACAATTGGCTAAGCTTCTGGTGTCATTCTAAGGGGATCCAGTGTCTGCCTGGGATGACATGATAGACAAGCCTCGCTGTTTTGCCAGAGATGGGTTGCACCTGTCGCCCCTAGGTTTTCGAATACTGGCCAAGGATCTTGCCGTCCCCATAGTCCCTTTTTTAGGCAAGGCTCAAAGGACAAACCAACCACCGTAACCAGCACAGATAACCAAAAACTAAGAGTAATGCTACTCAACGCCAGAAGTCTCAACCTCAAAATGCACACACTCAAGGCTCTCCTCAGCATGGAGAAAATCGATGTTTGTGCAGTGATGGAAACCTGGTTCAAGACTCAAGAGAGCACCCCAGCACTGCCAGGTTACAGTTCATATCATACCTTCTGGCCTCAGTTACTGGATCACAGTACAAAGGGTGGAGGTGTATCCATATTCATCAAGGATACCCATATCTCCAGGTTAGTAGCACAGCATGATGCCCCAGAGATCATCCATGCACAACTATCAGCAGGCAAAACCACATTTCAAGTCATAGCCGGTTATAGATCGCCCACCATGTCCCAAGATGCTCACTATGCATTCCTTGAGACATTTGAAAATATAAAGGTCCTATCCAACACCATAATCTTGGGTGATTTCAACTACCCTGGTATAGACTGGGCGAACTACCAATGTTCCAAATCCTATGCTCAGCGATTCATAGAATTTATAAATTCAAATGCCCTTGAATAACTAGTATGTTCCCCCACTAGAGGGGACAACATATTGGATTTAATCATCACAAATATGGGTGCCCATTGTACCACACCCATTATCACTCCCTCCTTGGCCAGATCCTACCACAAACTGATAACCCTGGACATCCTCACCCCTCCACCTCCCCCAGTCAAAGAAACCATAGTCAAAAACCTTTCCAAAGCAAACTTTAAACTATTTGCATCTGAAGTGGAAAACTTCACTATTCCCTTGCAGAAGGATAATGATATCCAGGATGCGGAATCCTACACCAAGGCGCTCTATATGCATCTTCAGGATTGCATGGACCGTGCTATCCCAAATAAAACCAAGACTCCTTCCTCAAGTAAGAAGAAACCAGTCTGGTGGACCCCGGCCATAAGCAAACTTTACAATAAAAGGAGGAGACTTATACAAAAAAAGGCCAAATCTCAAGTAGAAAAATCATCCCTGATCAGCATTAGTAAGAAATTGAGGGCCCTCATCAAGTCAACTAAAGCTAATTTTGAAAAGAAAGTTGCCAAGGATGCCAAGGATAACCATAAGGCCTTCTATGGCTACGTCAAAAACCTAAATGGCAATGATCAGGTCTGTTCTAAGCTAGTACAAAATGGAACAAAATACACTGACCCTTCTGACATTGCTAACATCTTGGCTGACAGGTTCAGTGCAAATTCCCCCCCCCCCCCACCACCACCACCACCTACAGGGCCTATTACCATTCCAGGGGATTGTGTAAGTCCAATTATTACTGATATGTTGGTTAACAAGGCTCTATCTAAAGTTAAAAACACTGCCTCCATGGGACCAGATGGTGTCCCTGGCTGTGTCATACGCGAGCTCCAAAAGGAATTAACCCCGCATCTTAATACCCTGTTCAGTCTCAGCCTCTTCACAGGATATGTGCCCATAGAATGGCACACGGCAATGGTGGTCCCGCTACACAAGGGTGGGGCCACAACTGACCCTGGGAACTACCGACCAATAAGCCTGACCAGTCTGATCTGTAAGGCTATCGAGCAAATCATTATGGAACTCATAAATGAAGAGATTGGGAACCTCCAGTCACTGGACCCCACACAGTTCGGCTTCGTCAAGGGCAGATCATGCCTCCTGAACCTGGTGGATTTCTTTGAGACAGTTACTCAGGCTATAGATAAGGGAAAGGAGGTACACTTGGCTTACCTTGACCTTGCTAAAGCATTTGACATGATTCCCCATTCAGGTATTATTGATAAGCTAACCAGCCTGGGCATAAACCCTTACGTCACAAGATGGATCATAAACTGGCTCTCAGACAGTTTCCATAAAGTAAGAGTAGCAGGATCTATGTCTGAATCCAGACCAGTAACAAGTAGTGTGCCTCAGAGCTCTGTCCTGGGGCCCTCCTGTTTGGCATATACTTCACAGAAGTACAGGCAAGCACGGAAGGGCTGTGGCTGACTAAGTTTGCGGACGACTGCAAACTGGGTGCTATAATAGAGTCTCCGGTCGACATGGAGATCCACCAGAAGGGCCTAAATGAGACTGCTGCATGGTTTCAAAGCCATGGACTCAAGCTAAATGCAAAAAAATGCGTAGTAATTCCCTTAGGAAAAAACAGAGTACCCGCAAACTACAACATAGGAGGTAATCCCCTGAAATCTGAAGAAGAAATAAGGGATCTAGGGACCCAAGTAGATAGTCAGCTTTCCTTTGATAACCATGTTGCCAAAGTGGTTAGAAAATCCTTCTATGTGACCCATCTGATCAGGAAAGGGTTTGCATCAAGATCTAAGGATGTAATGGTGCCCCTCTACTCTTCCCTCATCACACCCATTATTGAGTACAATGCACCAATTGGAATGTACCTGGCTAGACATCTCCAGCAGCTGGAGAGACCACAGAGGTACCTAACCAAGAGGATTACTGGCCTCAAACAGTTGCCCTATGCAGCACGATTGAAAAAGCTAAGACTGTTCTATGTTGCATACCGCTTTGTCAGAGGCAATCTCTGTCTAACATACAGAGCCATGTCCAACCCAGAATTGTTGAACATGCTCCATCTTAGCAAAACCAAATCTACTCGAGCTACACGCTCTAGGGATATAAACCTCAACACAACAATGAATAGAATATGCTGGAGGGATAGATTCCCTTCGCAGAGACTTCCCTTACTATGGAACAGGGTCCCGATCTACATAAGACAGAACCCTTCACTATCACTCTTCAAGAGGAACCTTGATGAGTGGATGGGTAACAGAAAGTTCACACCAGGGATCACACCAACAGCACTACTAGATAGGGGCCAAGGGTACTAGCTGCTAGTAAAAGGGTCTAGGGAACTACTAAAAGGGCGGTGAATACCACACAACATGGCTGGGCTAATATATACCTTCAGGCAGATAGCCCAGTACCAACCTATGAACCTATGAACCTATAATTCATGGGTACATGTTTTTTTCCCAAAGGGGATAACTATACATTTCTTGACATTGAGCTTGAGCCCATGGCTCTGGCACCAAGCATCTGTTTCTGTAAGGACCTTTTGTAGAATATCCACATCATTTGGGAATTCAATAATGGCTCCCAGTTTGCAGTCATCTACGTACTTTGTTAGCCAGAGTCCCTTAGTGCTGGCCTGTACTTCAGAGAAGTAGCTGCCAAACAAGAGTAATTCCAGGACTGAACCCTGAGGCCACTTGTCACTTGTCTGGAGCTGGATTTTGAGTCAGTTACTTTTACAGTGTGGGTTCTGTCAGTAAGCCAGCTGGCAACCCGTTGAGTGATGTAGGGCTTAATGCCCAGCTTAGTAAGTTTATCTATGATTCCAGAGTGGGGGATGGTGTTGAAGGCCTTGGCAAGGTCCAGACAGGCTGTGTGGACTGCCTTGCCCTCGTCCATGGCTCTGGAGACTGATTCAAAGAAGTCAATCAGGTTGAGGAGACAAGATTGGCGCTTTCTGAAACCAAACTGGGTGGGGTCCAGTGTTTGAAGGTTACCAATGTCTTTGTTTATAAGTTCCATTATAATGCATTCCATGGCTTTGCAGATCAGGCTCGTCAGACTGATGGGACGATAGTTCCCGGGATCCAAGGTGAATCATCTCTTGTGGAGTGGGATAACTGTAGCTGTGCGCCACTCATTGGGCATGAAGCCTGAGGTGAGGCTATGATTAAACATGACACTTAGGTGAGGTGCCAGTTCATTTTGTAGTTCATGTAGTACACAGCCTGGGATGTCGTCTGGTCCCATGGATGCTGTATTCATAGAGTGCGTTTTTACCTGTGTGGCCATGATTACCAGAATTTGGCAATCTTTTGGTATTGAGATGGGCCCTTTAGGCGGTGAAAGGAGAGTGAAGTTGGCACTGAATCGATCTGCCAGGATATTGGCAATATCCTTGGGATCAGTATATTTAATGCCATTCTGTTGTAGCCCAGAGCAGATCTGAGCATTGCCATTTAGATTCTTGATATAACTATAGAATGTCTTGTGGTTGTCCTTGGAATTTTTGGCAATTTTATTTTCATAACTAGCTTTGGAGGATTTTATGAGGGATCTCAGCTTTCTACTGAGGCTGGTAAGGGAGTATTTTGCATCCTGGGATTTTCCTCTTTTCTGCAACAGTTTCTTCCTTCTGTTGTATAGTTTGTTTATGGCAGGGGGCAGCCAGATTGGCTATCTTTTTTTGGAGGAGAGTGTCTTGGTTCTATTTGGATTGACACTATTCATGCACAAGTGGATGTGCTCGTACAGTGCCTTAGTGTAGGATTCAGCAGTCGAACTTTCAGTTTCCGTCTGCATGGGTGTCATGAAGTTTGTCACTTCTGACTTGAGTAGCATGAAGTTAGATTTGGAGAAGTTTTTATGGAGGTTTCCCTACTGGGGGTGGGGGGGTGGGGGTGGGATATGGACAAAAAGGGTGATTAGCTTATGGTCTGACCTGACCAACGAGGGGGTGACCACTGATGTGGAGCATTGATCTCCCATGTTGGTAATGATCAGGTCTAGGATATTTGAGCCCCTAGTGGGACTATGGATTAGTTAATCCAGGGCATTGGAATTTATGAATTTCAAGAACCGTTGGGCAAAGGTGTTGGTACATGAGTAGTTTTTATTATAAATAAGATTATAATAATAATAATAGATTATATATTATATTATATTGTATTATATTATATATGTTGTTGGTGTGTGCTGGAAGAGGGTTGCTGAGGACCTCTAACAGTAAGTGGGCATCGATAACAGACTGAGGGGAGCCCTATCTGCATTGTCTGGACAATTTCACTGTCAACACTGTGTTGTGATGATTATGTGGGATTGAAGTGTCGTGCCAGTACTGTTCAGAGATGTCCTCCCTCTGTGGGCTACAGCTCTGCAATGTATTAGCTCACTCTGTCTGTTGGACAGCTCATATATGGCTGGTGTACACCTGACAGGTGTCCTGTTGTGGAGCAGTCATGGGTATATGTGGGATAGCATGATCAATGCAAACCTTACACATGCTCATAGAATGCAGTTGTCAAGAATTATGCAAAGTGGCCAGTATAGTCCCCCAGCATGGGTCCTTTGAAGTCTTCCACCCCAGTCTTCACAAGTGTAGAGTCTGCTTGTGCTAAATACAGTTTGTTTGCAGTGACAACCTTGCCTGGGGGTGGGGATGGGATATGGATGTCCAGGAAAAGGTGGGTATGGTCAGATATCAACAATGGTGGTATACCTCTGGTGTGGAACAGTGAGTACCCATGTTGCAGATGGACAGGTGCAATATGTATTCCCCCATGTGGCTGTGGTGAGTGGTTCTGCCATAGCACATGGACCCACAAATTGCAGTGGCTGTAGGGTAATGTTGTAGAGGCCTGAGTAGTTCCCACACACAATATGCCTGTACCTGATGTTAACAACTGGAATGGTGTATTTGAACACCTGCATATCCCGGCACTGTTCCCAGGGAAGCAAAGTGTGTGTCCTGGATGTGGGAGGGGTGTTCTGGACTGGTTGTGTTGTGTGTTACAGGTCCTGTGGTCACAAAGCATGGTATAGAACATAACCTGCCAGTGCAATGTGCATATCTGACCCTGAAGTAGGTGGCTGCAAATGCATATATATGCTATCCCCACCTGTCAGGTAGTACTAGATGTACATACCTCTGTAGAAATAAAGATGTCAGCACCCTATAAATACTGCAGGTGCAGAACAGATGCCCAGTAATTTGGATAGCGTGCTCTGCTAATGCGTCTCCCTCAAGTGTCATAATATAGTTAGGTAGGAGTTTGAACCATGCAAATGCTCAGTGTGTGTGTGTGTGTGTGTGTGTGTGTGTGGGTGAGCGGGGTTGTTGTGTGTGCAAGTCTGTGTGAGGGAAATGTCCCTTTTGGCAACTGGGAAAACACTCTACAGGATGCACATTCCCCTTTCTAAACACTGATGATGTCAGCACCCTATAAGTACAGCAGGAGAAGGGAAACCTCCCAGTAATGCGAATAGCGTGCTCCGCTAATGCGTCCATCTCAAGTGTCATAACATAGTTAGGTAGGGGTTTGAATCCTACAAATGCTCAGTGTGTGTGGAGGGGGTTAGTGTGTGTGCAAGTCTGTATGAAAGATATGTGCATTTTGGCAATTAGGAGAACACACTACATGATGAACATTACCCTTTCCAAACACTGATGATGTCAGCACCCTATAAGTACAGCTGGAGAAGGGAAACCTCCCAGTAATCCGAATAGCGCACTCTGTTAATGCGTCTCTCTCAAGTGTCATAACATAATTAGGTAGGGGTTTAAAACCTGCAAATAGCAAGTGTGTGTGTTTGGATGAGAGGAGTTTGTGTGTGTGCAATTTTGTATGAAAGACATGTGCTTTTTGGCAATCAGGAGAACACACTACATGATGCACATTACCCTTTCCAAACACTGATGATGTCAGCACCCTATAAGTACAGCCAGAGAAGAGGAACCTCCTAGTAATCCGAATAATGCACTTCGCTAATGCGTCTCTCTCACATGTCATGACATAGTTAGGTAGAGGTATGAATCCGGCAAGAGTGTGTGTGTGTGTGTGTGTGTGTGGGGGGGGGGTATTAGGGTGTGTGTAATTGCAAGTGTGAGCGAACAGTTCCTTTTGGCAACTGCTACAATACACCAGATGCTGCATATTCCCCCAGTAAACACAGGTGATGTCACCACACTATCAGTACAGCCAAACAGGGCTAATTGCCCAGTAATGCCAATAGTGCGCTCTGCTACTGGGTCTATTACCACTGTCAGAGCACAGATAGGTATGTTTTGGAAACCCACAGCTGCCACGTGTGGTTGTGTCACACAATATGACCATGTGTGGGTTGTTGTTCATAACAATGCATGACATTGCTTAAACCAGCAATGGCAATGCACACATGATGTATGTGTGACACATACACATATATACCTGTGACCTTCAGTAGTTACCATGTCTGACACGTGCCTCAAGTGGATAAATGGTATTTGTAATGCATAACATTATGACTGTGTCTTACTGTGCAGGGGCCGCATGTGGGTATGTGTATATACAGTGTGAGTTGTATATGATATAATCCCAACAGCAGGGGATACACATCTGGTCTGGGCCATATAGTCTACATGTAGTCGATGAACAGGTGCTGCATGTTCCCACCTGTTGTGGGAGTGGTAACATGTTGTTCCACTGCAATTCAGTGACTACATGCTGCGAACCTTTCAGCTAGTGTGTTGTAGCTACAGTAATGCTCACACACAATGTTCGGCTGGATGCAGTCCAGCCATATAAAGACATTTCTAGAGACTGTCATATTGCCAGTGTAGTTAGGGAGGACAGGTGGGATTCCTGTGTATGGGAGGGTTGTGTGTGCCAGGCTATGAACCAGAAGGCAGTCCAGCACACTGTTAGCTGCTCATGGATAGGCCCTGATGCTTTGTGCTGTGCCAACAATCTGGAGGTGTGTGTATCTGTGGTGCCTTGAGATATCACGCCCCTGTCCATGTGTGTTACATGTTTAGGGGATGACAGGCATGGTATGAGGTATAACCTGGCAGTGATGGGTTGCACCTGTGAGCCGTGAATCAGGAATCTGGTACTGCACAGATATTGCAGTTTACCGTGCTGAGGACAGTGTCCAGTGCATGCATCTTGCGGTGTACACTGCTGGTGTTGTGTAGCATTACTGTTAGTGTCCTATCCCGTGTGATACCCGCGGAAGTGACTATGTAATCCGTGTCCTGCAGCAAAAGGCACTATGTGTGTATCAAAGGGCTTCACCAATATACAATGGCCCATGGGTGTCATGTGCAAGCTGCCCCTCGCAAGTCATTGTGGCTTCCCTAGCATGTAAGCACACGTTGACAGCCATTGGATACCCTATGAATGACACTGGAGATTGAGCAGAATGTAGACATAGAACACCCTTCCTACATATCGTGGTAGCATACCTGGTGAGGGTATGATGGTAACCAAGGTCAGGCTCATACTGGCCTGTGCCACATGCTGAGAGAGCCCTTCTATGTTCCCTATCATGTAGTCCAGGGAGGTACGTCTCAGGTCATCCATAGTGGCATGGACAATGACTGAGTCATATGTGTCCATGCCTTTGACTGACCTGTATGCATGTGTTTTGTGGTGGACCGCAGTGCCCCACGGGCATATCACTGTGACCTTTACCATGTACAGCCTGTTGAGCGGGACCACACTGCAGCAGCCAAGAGAGGTACCCGACACATCTGTAGCAGGTGTGTTGTGTAGCCCTACAGGCTGTGAGTGTGTGGCACATGGGATGTGTGTGCCATGTGTGGCATGTGCTCTGTTCCGACTTAACGTATGCCTGTGTGCCAGCTGCGGAGGTGTGTGATGCTCAGGCAGGATGCTATTCTGAGTCTCCAAGTATGCCCCAGTGTGTTCGGATTGCTGTCAGTGCGGGTCTATGTCAGACTGGTATTGTAGTCACTGTAGTATGTCATGCCACCTGACAGGGTATGGCAGTACTGGGTTCAGAGTGCTCATTCCCCAGATTGGCTATGTGGTGGCATCTCTCACATGTGTTGTACGTTGCTGGCCAGGGGAGAGGGTTGACTGCATACATGTGGCAGCTGTGACATTGCCACATGACTCACATAAACCACAACTGGGCCATAGAGGTGATTCACAGGTTACCTTTGCACATGCTACCATAGTAGTGTGATTGCCATGGTGATTACCAACACATAGGGCCAATGGGGAACAACATACTGAAGGTGAGTTTGTGTGGGTGTACTGCTACTGATTTCATAGCACTGGCATATATGACTGCACACGTGGGTAAATGCCAGGTAAGTCATATGCAATGTGTCACAGGCAACGTACATGTGAACAGGACAGACAGTGACGTTCTGTCAGGTGGAAAATTGACATACGTACGCTATGCAGATGCCACTAGGAATCCACAGAAGCTCTGTAAATCTGCATTGCAGGTGGGATCAGTGTTCCAGGGAACCTCAAGCAAACATGCATGCAAACAAAGCTACAGTAAGCAGGGCTGGAAGTAGTCCATTGTACAACAAAGAAGGGGTAACACTTCCAGTAGGTAACAGTGCAAATATGCAGGCACTATCAACATGTACCCAGGAATGCACAGCTCAGATGTCCATGGTAGAACTGATATTATGTCATATTTAATTGTAATTTGAATTAAATTGGTACTGCACACATATCAACATGCGCAAACATCCACATTGCATAGTCGTTGTGGGCAACATGCCACCATTAGTGTACATGTCCATCATTGCGTATCACTACTTGCATTAGCTTCTCCCTGTGCTACCTATGTATGTGGCTATCTGTTGACATCCTTACTACCGGTATGCAATAATGTGCAGCTGTTACACTATGGTACTTACTATGGGTGTAGATAACAATTCAGGACAGTCATACAGTTACTGCATCAGGAATGCTGGGATATACACACAATCATATCAGCACACTGTACTGTTACCAACATGATACTAGTAATACACTTCTATGTAGTCACCCTGTGCATCAGCAACGTGTTTACCTGTTCCTGCACTGATGTTGGAGATTGCAGGAGGTGGCACAGTTTCATCATATGCACAGGGTGTGAATTAGGTATGCTTGAGTCTGCCACTGATACCACCAATTGACATGTATTTGTATGTGTGTTGGTGAGGGACAGCAGTACAGGGTGGGGCACTGTTGGTGCAGTGTGTGTGTGTATGTGGTAGCCCTAGGTGTTAACATTTCGCATGTGTGTATGCATGCATACAGTTCCACCTCATGGCTGCCATATACTGGAGTTTGTGGACAGCCACAGACTGCACCTGACAGGTCATACAGATCAGTGTCTGTGGGCACGGACACAGTACCTGTGCCTGGCAGGGGTGCTACGGACCGTATCCGGTACTAAGCCAGACTGGGTACTGTCATCAGAAGCGGGAGTTTGTTGACTGGACACAGGTCCCTGTTGGGACTGTCCAGAGCCATGTGCACGTGGTCTCCTGGGGTGGTCTGATGACAGCACAGACCCAGCATTGCTGGGGCTGCTGCTGGCACTATGGGGGTGTCCGTGGGCCTGTTGTCATCCGCGCCAACTGCCAGCTGCTGCTGTTGCTGGCATACGGCCACATTGACGCCGCAACCGTCCACCATTGCCCTGGCTCATGGACATGTGGTTGTGGAACTGATGTAATATGTCCCCACAACGTCTGTTTATGACATCGGTGAAATTACGGATAGCATCCACGATATCATGCATACTGTCAGTCATGGATGTGTGACATGCTCTCAGCTTCCTCAGACCCTGTCTGGTGTACCTTTCCATACGTGACTGTGCCTGCATGACAGCCCGAAACATAGCTGAGGTTGACAGACCTCTTTGGGCACGTCTGCCAGAGGCAGTATGCCCACGGATGCTCCCAAGAGAACCCATGGGCAACTGTCTGTGTGGTACCATCTCAGGACCCTACCCATGGCTGCTGTGTGGGGAAGCATGTGCCACAGATACCACATTACCCTGGTTAATGCCCACTGTATCCTGTCCATCATCTAGGGACAATGGTGACATAGGATGTACTGGCATGATGACTGTGCACAATGATGGGGTTGACAGCTGTGTACTGTCAATTGGCTGACCAATGACGGACCCTGACACACCTTCCTGTGCCATTACACAGATATCATCATTATCAGTACCTGTGGCACCAGATTCGGGTTCCCTGCTGCAGGACACCAGAGCAGCACCAGAACCTGTGGGAGGAAGACAAGAAACACAGTTTACAATGTCTACACAATGTTACCAGTGATGCACTAATGCACACATGCACACATGCACACATGGACACATGCACACATGCACACATGAACACATGCACACATGCACACATGCACACGTGGACACAGGCACACATGCACACATGCACACATGCACACATGCACACGTGGACACAGGCACACATGCACACATGCACACGTGGACACAGGCACACATGCACACATGCACACGTGGACACAGGCACACATGCACATATGCATATGCACACATGCACACGTGGACACACGCACACATGCACACATGCACACCCCGCAGTATACACACAGAGCACTACTGAGTTACACTATTATTACTAGCACTATCAGGACTATTATAGGTATTGTTAAAATACACTCACCAGCATGGATGGGTTGCCTTGCTGTAACACCGGAGGGACCTGCAGAAATGAGGGGATTAATGTCAGTGGGCACAACTGTGCCATTGATACTGCATATGATACAGTTCAGTAGTACACCAGTTGCCTTTCACATGTCAGCTGCTGATATTGGCAATATTACACCTGCACAATTACATACTATGTTGACAGCTACATACCAAGGACACACCTTACACATGCATAAACTAACAGTGTACAGAACAGTCAAGTGTACATATGGCATATTACCTGCATGCTCCATGTCGTGTTGCTGTGTGGATCCAGCCTCCATCATAATGCAGGTGTGTTGCTGTTGATGTTCCTGGGCTGGAGCCACAACACTTAGGAGTAGCCCCTCCAGTCTGGTGAGGGGGGGATGTGTGACCACCCCACCTCCTGTGGCGACCTGTTGCCTGTGGATATCCGACACACGCTGATGGACATTTCTGATTAAATCACTGCAGTGATGTTGTACCTGCTCATATGTCCTATTATGCGTGCCAACGTAATTTACCCTACGGACAAGGTATTGCCACAGTGCAGCCCTCTCCTGCTGATTCTGGCTGGTGCGGGAAAAGAGTATGTCATAATCCCACACCAGGATCTGGTGTATCTCTTCATCTTCTGCAGCAGAGTAGGCAGGATTTCGCTGATGCACCATGTCCCTGAAAGAGAACACAAACAGGATATCAGCAAACTATGTCAGCAATATATGGCACACATACTATACATGATACTCAACTGTAGTGATATACTACTACTCCCATATGTAGCACGTGTGTGTCTCTTGGTGGATACACATGTACATGGCCAGATATCAGTGCTCAGCCAACACCTCTGCAACAATACCTGCCGCATTCCATACAACATAGTACCAAGCCCCATCGGTCAGCATACTAAGACAGGGCTAATGCACAACCTCACTCTGGGGGTTCATACCAAGGTACTGTATGTGGAACGCCATCCACTAGTGTGATCTGGACAAAAATTAATCGGCCTGGATATACATATTTCACCACCACCACCAGCACAGTAGACTACTTTGATATATATGTGAATAGACAGATTTTCACTTGTTAGGACTGACATGGTATCCATGCAGCCCAATGGGCCAGTGGAAGCCACAACCCACAATGCTGACCCCTTTGTGAATGCTTCCCACAGACATCCCAAGGAATGCATGGAACATGCACACACTTTTCTAACTCAGACCCTATGCACAAAGGTTAAGCATCCTGTCTGGTGGACCCCAGCCAAAGGCAAATTGTATAACGATAGAAGGAGGCTACTGCAGGACAGAGCAGATTCACATAAAGGGAAGGCATCTGTGGTCGGCACTGGTAATAAGCTAAGGTCTCTCATAACAACATCCACGGCCAACTCTGAGAGGGAAATGGCCACGGACACTATAGATAACCACAAGGCCTTCTTCAGTTTTGTTAGACATATGGACCAAAAGCCTCAGATATGCTCTGAGTTACTACACACCTACTTAACATTCACTGAACCCACAGATATTGGCAACATTCTGGCAGACAGGTTCAGTGCAAATATCCCCCCTCCCTCTCCCCCACACTTAGAAATACTTATCACAGCTGAATGTAACCTCCCTATCATCTCAGATGTCCAGGTGAGGGCCGCCCTCAGCAAAGCAGAACACACAGCATCAATGTGACCTGATGGTATCCCTGGATGTGTGCTACGTGAACTCCAAGAGGAGATACAACTGCATATAAAACTGATATTTAACCTTGGCCTTACTACGGGATATGTACCTGAACACTGGCATACAGCAACAGTGGTCCCACTCCACTAAGGAGGCACATCTACTGACCCTGGGAACTACTGCCCCATAAGCTTAACCAGCCTGGTCTGCAAAGCTATGGAATGAGTCATTATGGGATGCATATACAGCGATATTGGGTACCTGCAGACACTTGATCCCACCCAGTTTGCCTTTGTGATGGGCTGATCCTGCCTTTTGAACCTGGTTGACCTTTTCAAAACAGTCACTACAGCCATTGATGAGGGCAAAGCAGTCCATACAGCCTACCTGGACTTGCCTAAGGCCTTCAACACAGTGCTCCACTCAGGCATCATAGACAAGCTCATCACTTACATGTTACTACATATGTCACATGATGGGTTGCACACTGGTTGAACTATAGAATCCATAAAATCAATATTGCGGAAGCCATGTCAGACTCAAAGCCAGTCACATGTGGTATCCCACAGGGCTCTTTCCTAGGATCCCTCTTGTTTGGCATTTACTTCTCAGATGTGAAAGCATACATGTGCGGGTTGTGAAAGACAAAGTTCCCAGATGACTGCAAACTAAGTGCCATAGTCGTTACACCAGCTGACACACACATCCTACAGACAGGCCTCACTAAAACGGACAACTGGTGCCAGAATCATGGCCTAACACTGAATGACATGTAATGTATAGTCATCCCCTTTGGGTGAAACTACGTGCACACAGCTTATCACATAGACATACATATAGATACAGACCAATAACACATATGGAGGGTTCACAGTATGTAGACTATTAACTTGTTACTTTACATTACCTGTGTTTGTTGCAGCTGGTTGCGTTACCGTTACTATAGCTTCCTGCTGCTGCTAGCCCAGCTTGATACTGACACTGATGACAGCTTCAACTTAGTTTGTCTTACGTGTGTTTTTGTTTGTGTTCTTATTTTCTTTTTTTCTTTTTTTTTCTTTCTTTCTCTCTCTCTCTCTCTCTCTGCCTCCAGACGGTGCAATGAAAGTATTGCATGTGTGGAGTGGGAGTATAGGATGCTTTTGTAGGTATCTGCATAAGTCCATGTGATGGCCTCTGCACCAATTGTAAGCCAGCATTTGCTAATTGCATGCAGCCAGTTGTGTACTCATTGCAGTTCTCACTGTGATTTCAGGACAATGCTATAAAAGGGTATGTGAGAGAGGCATTGCCCTTTCAGATTGTAAGGGCGGGGACCATGCTAGTATGCCTTGGACACTGTTCTGTGAGTGTAAAGGTTAGTATCTCTCTCATGATTCAGGCTGTGTTGTAGATTCACATTTCTCCATTCATCTCTCCTGTTTCCTGTACTAAGTGTGTATGTACACTGACACCTACAACTATATATATATATATATATATATATATACATACAGACATTTATATATTTATATATGTATAATAACTGACATTATTACCTACTAGCTACCAACTAGCATGGCTGTTTCTGTTCGCACACTACTATTATAGAAATCCACTAGATTTGACAGTAAATATACATGACATGCTTTGTGTACTACACATCCTATATTCCCTTTACATTCATTCCTACTATTCCATAATATATTTATTGTAGCACAATGTTCTTGTATAACAGTCATGGCTTAGTGGTAAGTCATGCAGACTACTGTTTCCAAGGTCCTGGGTTCGGGACTGACAGTGGGATTTTATTTTGCTTTTGAACTGACTACATGACCTGTCAATCAGAGTGACTAAGGCACTTTTAAGCAGTTGTAACTGGGTTAACGCTGGTTTGCGTGGAGCTCCCGCATGCGCACTGGCGTTCAGCTCCACGCACACCCGCTTACAACCGCTTAACAGTGCTTACTCTGGCGCACACCCGTGATATTTTCTTTGAAAGAAATGAAAATGGGGAGACAGGAAAGTGGTGAAAAAGGGGTCACAAAGAGGGTAAGACAGTAGGGAAACAAGCTTGGGTTTTGCAGGAGGGATGTAGGTAAGGCCCATAGCTGCCCATTTCTTCATCAGCAACAGCTGTGCATATGTTTGTAATTTGGTGTGACATTTGAAACCTTCCACCCCTGAGAGAGGTGTCAGGACAACAATAATACTTGTTGTACAGCCAATTGTAATTGATAGTTTCCATGTCCAGCAGACATGTGTGCGGAATGGGCAGCTATGTATGGGGCGTAATTTTTTTGTGGGTACAGAGTGCCCTTTTTTTTTTTTTTTTTCAGGTGAGAGTGGTATGTCAGGTAAAGGAAGTCGGTATAGCTGGGGAGGTAGGTTGTGTAGGTCAACAGACAAGACAAACAAGATGCATACAGGGGTGGTGTATGACACGTGTGGGGGGGTTACACAATTGACGGGGATGGATGTTTGGATATCCAGAGCCCATGAGCCCACAGATGGCAACAGTGGAACTGATATCCCACCCATGGGCAGTTGCCACTGTTCCTTCACTGCCCAGGATGGGGCTGTGCTGGGGGCTGTGTAGGCCGGGCAACAGGCATGCCCGTAAGTTGTGCCACCTGTGCCTCAAGCTGGCGTAGGGGCCCAAGAACAGATTCCCAGATCTCCCTACACACCACAGTCCGGACGCTATGGAGGGTGAGTGGTGGTTCTCCTCCGGCCACACTTGCAGAGGGGGGAATGGGCCCCATCCCCTGCAGCGCTTCTACTCGCAGGTGGCACAGGGCCACTGGAGGAGGGTCCAGACTGGGCACTAGTGCCAGGTGCACTCGCCAGCTGAGGTGGGAGAGGTGGGTCCGCTGGAACCCGCCTTCCCTGTCATCCTATGTTTTGCATTATGTCATGACAGTTTGGGTTAGTAACATACAATACCATTCACAATTAGTTGTAACAGCATGCATTTGTATTCCCATTAACCAAACACCCAGATATACACACCATTGAACAGTGAGCATAACACATGCATAATTTGAACAGCAATACACAGTCCAACAACATGCAGGGCTGATTGATGGCAACAGGCCATCAGGTTTGGATGTATGAACAGGGCAGATGCATCAACGTACATGCAAATATGTATGACCCAACAGGACAAATGTCCAGGGGTGTTAATTGTGATCGCACATACCAATTTCACGTGGAATGGATTATATGTGGTTATAGGGTAGGGTGAAAAAATGTTATTAACACCTTCAAATACCAATACATATGCTGTACATTTCTAATAGCTGCAGATATATACACATTACTGTTCTACCTACAGTTTCCTATGTGATAACTACTTCAAGTTGGTGATAGGACTGTTACTGCTACATCAATATACATTTTATTGTTATTCATACACGTTCATATCTGGCTTTGTTCAGCTACATCATCCTGCTACATTTTCTTTATATAGCTATAGACAACTGTGGATGTTTGGTATTTCAGACAATTATACTATCTGCATATTCCAGACTGAGAGCAACATATCCAGATTTTGGGATACACTTTCCAGCTGCAGCAACATTTTAAACACATTTCGCAGTTTGGTTCTGCTTGTCACATTCATTTCATTCTGTACTGACTGCAGTATACTTTATTCAGGGGTTATTACTACTTTATTGGTGGATTCATAACTCTTTCTCACACTCTCTCACTTGTTTTAATTTTACTATTTAGGATGGTACTTACTTCTAGGCTTTATTGACATGTTTTACCTGTAGTTATTACAATCCTTTCCAACAGTCTCACTTCTGTCATGTTTCAGTATTTCAACAGGGATATATTTCACAAATGTGATTTGCTCATCTTCTGCAGCTGTACTTTTCAGCCTGCTGCAGGTTGTGTACTATTATATTACAGGTGGGGCATCTTTATTTCAGACTTTATTTCAGACATTTTCATTTTTCTGTTCTGGATTACAGACTGCAACACACTTTTGTAATCAAGCAATACTTGCAAACACTCTTATACTGCACATTTTATTACTTAGTGACTACACTGCACTCTTTTGCTAACTGTCATACTTTTATATTTCTTTACAGTTACTGGGAGAGGATTACTGCCCTGTCTGGTGGCGCAACTGCACCAGCCTATTGCCATAGGCTCTGCAGTTCGCAGAACGGACACCTGCAGCTGTAATATAAATGAAGTAATATTGGAATACACATCTCCATAATATCAGCTAGTTTAATTTCTTACATACATAATTAAATGTAACTTACTCAGTAGTGGGGCATTGGGCATTTGCCGGGCCTCCTGGATCCAAAGGTTCAATTGGTCCTGCTTACGTCTCTTCAGGTCCACACAGTGGTGACGGACAAGCTCACCAGTCCTTGGAATCCCTGTGGCACTGGTGAGATCATGAGCCAACCAGTCCCACACCTCAGCCCTATATGCTCCCCACAGGACCTGGCCCTGCATGAGTTGGGCCTCATGATTGTGGAAAAGGAGCCAGACCATATATCTGGACTCCTCAATGCCCCTCCTCTGTGCTCGAAAGCAACTACCCTCACCTACTCCTGACATTCTGGCTGCAAGTTAGTTCTACAATCGTTTATGCTGTGTATTCCCGCCTATGGGGCTTATATATGCCGTTTTTCCTGCACTTATCTGTGATTGGCCATTTTGGAATTGTATCAGCTTCACAAAACCTGCTTTGTCATGTTCCACTTTCTATTCATTCCTATATATTTGCTATTACTGCATTTCTAAGTACAGCTGCCATGGCGTAGTGGTTCAGTACCTTGACTATGGTGCATGGTATCCAGGGTTCGAACCTGGCCACTGCTTTTTATATTTTATGACTGTCTAGACAGGCTAGGGGATGTGTCTGTGTAAAGGCAGCTTTGTTACAGCTTACTCAACGTTGCCCATTGGTTAGCTTGTTGGCGCAGTGCTCAGCTCCGCGCAAATGGGTTACGCTGGTTTACACCTCATTTGGCTGTCAGCATGCATATTACGCTCAGCTCAGCTATGGGCACACAGTTTCAGCATGTTAAAACACGGCTCCCCTACGGGCACTCATTTTGCACCTGTTAAACCACTGCTCACCTACGGGCAGATGCACTCAACTTGTTAAACTATAGCTCAGCTATGGGCACATCTGGCATTTGGTATTATTTTGTTATCTCACATTTCTTCACTATAACTGGCCTATTTCATTACATTTTACATAAAATATAATTTTATATGTGTACATATGTGTCAGGGACTTGTTTCGTGCTTATTTCACTAAAAATAAAAATTAATGTTGTGGGGGCTCGAACCATGACTGCCTGCTCTTCAGCCAACGTCTCTACCGCTACGCTATTACTTTTTGGCTTACTTTGCATAGTTAGTTCTTATATGCTTTTCCACTTACTGCTAACTGTGGCTGAGCTACGGGCATGTCCGCGCAAACAAGCGCACTCACGGGCAAACATCTTTACAGTTTAAAAAAAATATAACACATGTTCATTTATATGATTTTATATTCATAGTCTGTGGGGGCCTGTGTTGTGTTGTGTTTATTCAGATTTCCATGTACTCTGTCGTGGGGGTTTACTTTGGGCACTTTTACTCTTCTGGGGGCATGTCCGCTTGCAGGGCTCGGCCTACGGACATGCCCCCTACTGTTTTCCACGGACCGTGTTAGCCTTAGGTGTGATTCAGCATGCCCTCATGCATATGCATGACATGCTGACATCACACCATTTAACTGCAGCCTCCATGTAAGCCTTGTATCTCTTACACGGAGGCTTCATGAATCCTGCCCAAAATATAAATACAAGTAGTTGATTAAATATACAATTTTGGGGGAATTTGTTAATAATGATATACAAATACCATTAAATATGAACACTAAACATATGCCTAAAATATTGGATTTTTTCTTTAAAATTAATAGTTATATGTTTAAAAATAAATTTAATATATCAATAATTTATAGGATTCTAAGAAGTGAATTTGTAGACTTTGATTCATCTCATTGGGAGTATTCAACAAAAGTTAACAAAATAAAATCTTCTCAGAAACTAATAAAAAGTTATATTTAATATCTGTAGGTAACTCCACTTTGTCTTTATACTGGAGAATTTTCACATGAAAGTTTTTACAAAATAGCCCTGATTTATAAGAAAGAAAATATAAAATACTGGCGATGTAGTAGAATTTTAGAGGCAAACTGGATTCATATGATTTTAGTATGAAATGATTATTCCATTTTGGATGGATTTTAGAAACTTTGTCAAAGCATTATAGTAAGACAACTGTATTATTACAGATTCCTTAATATTATTGAATGTGCCAATTCCAGATCATATACCTAAGACTCAAGTGTCTCTTTTCTGGTCTACTTTGGCCATTGCTAGGAAAGTTACCACTGTGAATTGGAAAAGTAAAAATATCCTCTCTTTTTCAGAGCTTATTCACCTTGCAAAAAGTGCATGTAGTAAGAAATTACAAACTATTTATAACAAAAGTATGAATTGGAAAAGTAAGAATATCCTCTCTTTTTCAGAGCTTATTCACCTTGCAAAAAGTTCATGTAATAAGAAATTACAAACTATTTATAACACGACTTCAAATATCTTGCATAAACAATTATTTTGGCAAAAGCTTAGACATTTGTTGGAAAAGTTTTGATGATTTTGTTTAATGTAAATATTTTGCTATGGACTCTGTATATAGTTTTTTGTGTGTTAATTTGATGGTTTGGCTTTGTAAATACATTTTAGATCTGTTTAAAATGCAATAAAAAGTTTTTTAACAGAAAAAAAATGCTCACTGAGGTGCCACTCAGTTTCCAGGTAGTAAGAGAATGATCTGGAAATGTAGCACTATCACATTTTAAAACGGGTTCAGTGAGGATGGCAGAAGCCCATTGGTGGACATCAAGCATGTGCTGTACATGCGTATATGCACTGGCAACTACTGGGCATTTGTGCTGAGTTTGTATACTTACTCTGAGCTATTAGTGAATGCACCAGGAGTTGATAACTTAAGCAGATGCCCACAGATTATTTTCCAACGCATTCTGTACTAATACAACTCATTAATTATGTATGGCACCAATAGTTCTTAATATCTGTGTGTAGCAAAGTGCTTACACTGTTAGGTATGCTTGCCTGCCTCTGCACCTACAAAAGGTAAGTTTTCAGTAGATGAGCTGCTTGTTTCTACACTGACAAATGGAACGTATTCATGTTCGGAGACTGTCATATCATCCTGTGTGTAACCTGTTACGTCATAATACATGTAGATTATACTGACAATTAATCAATAAATGTACATGCTGTGAGATAAAGGGCACAGGTTGGCTTCCTACCATAATGCGGATGTACTAACACGCATTCACCATTTATCAATTTACTGTGAAAACAGACACATTCTGATCATATCCACTAGGACTAAAGGTCAGGCACTACATAGCACAGTTTCTAGATACAGAAGGATTTTGGGGATGTCTGCAAGGCTGTACATATGAGGTGAGTTTTGCAGACAATGAGTGAATTTGCAGCATATTATTGGATGGTCTCTTGGCTTTCTATGGGGACTTCAGTGATATTAGCAGTCTCAGCCTCTATCCAGCTTAACATGATTATATTGAAACATCACCTTTAGGATATAGTTATACATTTGTTTCTAACGAACTACTGTGGTGTGCTCCGTGCATAACTGACATTCAGGTTCACATGCTACTTATATATATGTGCAATACACTACACAGATCTGTAGCTCAACTTGACTTACTTTTATTTATTTTTTATTTATTTTATTTTACATTTGTTTACCGGGATAGTCTGACTGGACCAGGTCCATTTGCAGCTGAGGCCCAGGGAGAAAAGCTCCACATTTACGTAACAATCAGACAAAAAAATCAGACAGAAATCTAAACCAGGCAAAGAGAATATCAAAAATATATGAATTAATAAAAGAATATAGTTACCAAGGGAAAGGTCATGCTAGAGATAAAGAAATTAGAGTTGTGGTACTGTAGCATATACAGTAAGTATACTAGGAAGGAAGATATATGAAGAAGCAAAATAAATGTTATGTAATTACATGGACATAGCCAAGTGTTCATAAGATGTGATTTAAGTGAGTTTTTGAACAGTGTGGTAGTGGATGCAGAAGTCAGAGAAGAGGGGAGACTATTCCAGGTTCTAGATATGATGTGGGAGAATAGGGCTTTCCCAGCATTATTGTTAGCCCTTGAGATACAGAGTAGTGATTTGTCAACAGACTGGAGAGGGCAATTAGTTTTGTAGTGAGTGAGATGCTGACTTAGCGCTGGGGTTTTATCAGGATATTTCAGGTTGTCATAGGCAATGATTAGTTGGTTGTAACAGAGTAGTTGAGGAAGTTCTAGCCATTGTAGGTCCCTTAGAGCCTGACAGTGGTAGGTTCTGAAAGAGGAGTTGTTAGCAAACTTGGCAATTTTATTATAACATGACTCAAATTTCTCAACATCAAGTTTTCTGGTCAGGGTAAGAATTGGTGCTGCATACATTAGTGTGACAATAGGTGAGTTTGGGCTAGGGTGATTCATGCCTGATCTGAGAGGAAATTTTTGTGTCTGTATAGTGTCCCCATTTTTTGTGTGCTTTTTTGATGATTTGGGAAATATGGACATCAAAGAGGATGTTTTTGTCAATTTCTACACCAAGCAGTTTAGTATGGGTTGAAGGAGAGATGGTAGTGCCATTTTTGGAAGTGATGGTAAAGGAAAGAGGGGTCGTTTTCAATTTATTGGGGGTGAATAGGAGTAATTTAGTCTTGTTGGGCTTTAGGATGAGATGGATATCAGATAGAGAATTAATGTTGGGTACTATTGGTGGGAATACAACTTTGTATATTAATTTCTGATTCACATTAACATGGTCTAGTGTAACCTAAGGATACAGCATTTAACATTTGAGATACTGTTGTGAATTTTATGTACTACAACTTTAAATTTACTGGGTGCATTAAATAATTGCCAGCTCTGATAGGTTCATCAACCAAAAGGAGCTCTTTTTAAACTGTGACAAACCACTAAAAACTTGTCTGAGGAAGTTCAGTTACTGAAGTGAACGAAAAGCGCTTTACAAGTACTTTCTTCTGTTTGGTTTCATCTACTTGTTGGTTTCTACAACGTGAAAGAAGTTCTACAATTTAAAGAAGCACCTCTTCTGGACTAACTTTTGAAAAGCAATTTGCCTCTTTGAATTTGCTACCATGTGGCTGGTTTGACTGTTTGACTCAATGTGGAGGGCTTTTTCAGTCACTCCATTGGAACTCTCATGGCAGTGTGCTGACAGTTTACACTTGGGGTAAGAAATAGACTTTTCTTTTCACCAGCGATTTTGCTGGAAGAGCTTCAAGTGTACAAGTACTTTTTTCTGTTTGGTTTCATCTACCTGTTGGTTTTTACAATGTGAAAGAAGTTCTACAACTTAAAGAAGAACCTTTGCTGGACTAACTTTTTAAAAGCAACTTGCCTTTTTAAATTTGCTACCATGTGGCTATTTTGACTGTTTGACTCAATGTGGATGCTTTTTAGTCACTCCATTGGAACTATCATGGCAGTGTGCTGACAGTTTACACCTGGGACTGTGCTTCAACTTGGCATTACTTAAGGAAAAGGTACTGAACTATTTAAATACACCAGCTTTTTATATTGTTTGGCTTTTACATGTGTACAGCTGTTTTTAAGAAAAGGTTTTTTCGTGGTCAAGTGTGCTTTGACTTGATGGATTTATACACAGTGTGTAAACACACCAGCTAGTTTTATATAAACTTTTTGAAAACACACTTGAAACGTTTGGTATTTGTTCACCTGTACTACCAGTACAACAAAGAAGTACCTAGTTTTTTAAGGTAGCTTACTGTGACGTAAAACCTTTTGGGTTACCTTAAGCAAACTTTTTTATAACTAATAAAGACTGCTGTTTCATCCTACCACGGAGCCAGGTGGTTTTCGTTCATAGTTGGTGACGTTTATTGGTGGATTTCGTTGTTTGTTTCTCCAACACCGACGCACCCGAAGTATGGATGAATCTACGCTCAGTGACAACACTGAGAAGGGTAACCTAACACAACTATTAGAACTTATGAATGAAAGACTGGATAAACTAACAGCTAAGGTAGACCAGGTTGCACAGCAACAGGAGTCAGACTTTGCCAGTAATAACTGCCCCAAGGAGAACTTTAATACAGCCAATGATCGAAACCGGGGCGACTGGCAACAACAGCATGAAAGTAACCAGGATGGAGGTGCAGATGATAACCTACAAAGTCCTTTACCTACAAGGGAAAACAACGCAACCTCTACTGTATTTAAACCACAGGTTGGTCATAAAACAAATGTGGACATTTTAAATTGGTTAAATAGTGATTTAACTTTTGCTGTTAATGTAGAAAATGTAAATGTGAATATAGAAAATGCTGACCACTGTGAGGATCCACTGGTAGACAGGCTTAAACAGTTTGACTATAAATTGTTTAAAATGAAAAAACTACAGTTAGAATTGAATTATTTAAACAAATGTATTAAGGAAAAAGTGGTCCATAAGGGACTTAGACATTGTATTTATCCATCTGGACTGATAGAGGGGTCCCAGTTTCATAGGGACTTAATTGACTTGTTTAACAGACAAGGTTTAGAATTACTACACACAATGGTCAAACATTATGAATTATCAATTAATGAACTAACAAATGAAATTAAGCTATTAGAGGAGGTCATTAGACAGGATGTGTTTTTTCCTCATTTTCAATATGACTATGACAGGTCATTTGTTACTATTGCACACCAACTAGAAAAGCTTAGGACTGTGAAGATTGGTAAATTGCAAAGGGACCTAAAAGCATACAGGGAGAGGTACGCATACAAGAAGCCACTTAACCAACAACCATACACTGGAAGGAGAGGCACCCAAGGGAGGTTCCACCGGAATGAAGGGGAAACACAAGCAAAGGAAACACACACTACAGGTCGAAATAACATGGGCAGTTATGCTGAGGTGACTAATAGCCTACCTTATGAAGACACAATTTTGGAAGGAAACTTTAATGGGAGTGAAAACATGGGACAACAAGTGGTCCGTCCAAAAAATACATATAACTTTAACCCTAATACGAACTGTGAAAATACTGAACATGAATTAAATCAACATTCAAAAAACTACAAGGGGAGGGGGGAGGGGGGAACAACTGGACACCCAAAACACAGTATCAACCTCAAAGGAGATACAATACTCGAAGGTATGTGAACAGGAACTGAAACCATGTGTTTTAGTTACAAATAAGGAAAAAGATTTCACAATCTATAATTATACTTCATTTACTTTAGAACCGGAACTGGTTGACCTTTTGGCCAAGGGTTTCACTTTCATTCCTACCGATAGGTGCAATATTGCGGACCTCTTGGTGGATTTGAAACTTTTTACTAGGAAATTAAACCTTACTGTTTTATTTGGTAACTCTTCTTATAGCAATAACGAACTGAAAGTCACTAGTACTTACAACCCACCTATACATCCTTTCATTGGTTTGTTTGAAGTAATGTGTGAAAATGAAATTAGAGAGGTGGTCTGTAACTTCAATAAACAAAGGTGGACTAGCAACATTACCACTAAAGAAAGGGACTTATTTACATCCTTTTGTAAACTTCCCATTAGGGCTATGAAGCCGGATAAGGAAGGTGGCCTTGTTGTTATGCATAAGGCTCACTATGCTAAGAAGATGACTACTATTTTGGAAAAAGAGACATACGAAGAAGTTAGCATTAATGAGATGAATATTGTTTACAACAAGATTAAGATGTTCCTAAATGACTTGTTCATAGATGGACTAATTGACACTAAAATATTAAACTACCTAACCCTTCTTGCCCCAAGAACACCACAAATTTTTGGAATACCTAAGATCCATAAAGACATACAGGATCCCCCACTTAGATCCTTAGTGGACGGTAGACAGTCAATTACTTACCCATGTTCAAAATTGGCAGACACAATTTTGACCAAATACATACAAAAAGAGAACCAAATTTGTAAGGATTCTTGGTCATTTTTAGAAGAAATGAATGCAATTAAATATGAGGAGGGCTACAACTTTTTATCAGTGGATGTCTGCGATTTATATTCCAGCATTCCCCATAACACTGGAATGGAATGGGTAACCGAACATATGAGGTCTAAGGGAGCACCCGACAATGAAACCTTACTGGTTGAACAACTTTTAGACATCATTTTGCAAAACAAGTATTTACAATTTGACGGTAAGGTATACTTACAAAAAATCAGAGTAGCTATGGGGACACCTACAGGGGCTAGTTTTGCTAACCTGGTCATGGCATATTGGGAGACTAATTTTGCCTTTAACCATGAGTACTTTAGAAAGGTAAAGGTTTACAAGAGATTTTTAGATGACATTTTTCCCCTATTCAAGGGTGACCAGAGAGAAGCGGAGGAAATTGTGGAATACCTCAACAACACAACCCCCTTTCTTAAATTTACACACAACTACCAAGAGTGTGGGATTAACTTTTTGGATATTGACCTGCGTAAAGATACAATGAATAGGAGGTATACTGCTAAGATCTATAGAAAGGCCACTTACTCAAACTCCTTTTTACATTTTTCTAGCGAACACCCACTATATCAGAAAAAAATCTGTGGTTAAAGGCCAATTAGTGAGAGCAGCTAGGATAGTGACATCTGAGGAGGACTTTGAGCAGGAAATGGACCTTCTATTCCAAATGTTTATACGTAGAGGGTACCCAGGATACTTTTTGAAGGACATTTTTGAGGAGGTTATAAGAAAAAGAACTACAGGGACTTATAGACCTATTCTTAATTGTCTCACATCATTTAATAACACCATGGGCAGTACAGTGGAATTGCCTCCTGTAGATGGTGAACTTAATACATCCAATACTGGATGTACAAAAGTAAATTTAATCGGGGAAGGTAAGGTTAATTCAAGTAAATACCAGCTAGCATTTACTTTTACATACACTCCTATAGCAAGTGACATACAAAGAGTGGTGAGTAAATGTTGGTACTACCTTTCTTTAAATAAGGAGATTTTTGATAAAATTGGGGAATATCCCTGTATTAGTTTCAGAAAAGGAAAAAATATTAAACAGCTTTTGGAAAAAAGGAATCATGACTACAATAACAAAGGACCCGGAGGCACACGTAGGTGTGCTAGTTGTAACCAATGCAAGTACATAGTTACTGGGAACTATTTTAAAATCAGGAGTGAGACATTTTTCACTAGGGGTACATACAACTGTAATACTAAAAGTGTGGTCTACCTTGCAGAATGCCAATGTTGTCAAGCATTCTATGTGGGCAAAACCAACCGTAGGTTGTGGGACCGGATATATGAACACATATACGCCATTATAAAAAGAACACTAATAATGCACTAGCACAACATTGTGAACGAAGTGCAGGCCACTTCTTTAAATTCAGAATTATTTCACAGGTTGCAAGTACTATAGGGAACAAAAATGGAACTGATGTATGCTTAATAAAACTTTTGTTAGAAAAAAGTGAATTAAACTGGCAACTTAGGTTGAATGTGCACCAGGAACCTGGCTTAAATGACAGTTGCAGTATAGCTTGTATACTAAAAATTAAAAGTTTATACAGATAATGGGGCACATTTATATACATGTCTACTTTTGGAGCTTCCATCAACTATTATTATGTGACAACAAAGGGACTGAACACTGAGAGTACAGTTTTCCCATTCATATTAGTAAATAAAGTTGAGTGTATATATGTACACACAAGTTAAACTATTCTACTTGTGTTTAGTTTTGCAGATTCCAATAAGACTGTTTTTTACAGTGGACTTTTTATACAACTTTGGAATTTTGCATTTCATACTATAATAGGTTTTGTAACCTGAACTTTGTCTTACAGGTACCACTAAATAAAGATAGAGAATGAATGTTGGGTACTATTGGTGGGAATACAACTTTGTATATTAATTTCTGATTCACATTAACATGGTCTAGTGTAACCTAAGGATACAGCCTTTAACATTTGAGATACTGTTGTGAATTTTATGTACTACAACTTTAAATTTACTGGGTGCATTAAATAATTGCCAGCTCTGATAGGTTCATCAACCAAAAGGAGCTCTTTTTAAACTGTGACAAATCATTAAAAACTTGTCTGAGGAAGTTCAGTTACTGAAGTGAACGAAAAGTGCTTTACAAGTACTTTCTTCTGTTTGGTTTCATCTACTTGTTGGTTTCTACAACGTGAAAGAAGTTCTACAATTTAAAGAAGCACCTCTTCTGGACTAACTTTTGAAAAGCAACTTGCCTCTTTGAATTTGCTACCATGTGGCTGGTTTGACTGTTTGACTCAATGTGGATGCTTTTTCAGTCACTCCATTGGAATGCTCATGGCAGTGTGCTGACAGTTTACACTTGGGATAAGAAATAGACTTTTCTTTTCACCAGCGATTTTGCTGGAAGAGCTTCAAGTGTACAAGTACTTTTTTCTGTTTGGTTTCATCTACCTGTTGGTTTTTACAACGTGAAAGAAGTTCTACAACTTAAAGAAGAACCTTTGCTGGACTAACTTTTTAAAAGCAACTTGCCTTTTTGAATTTGCTACCATGTGGCTATTTTGACTGTTTGACTCAATGTGGATGTTTTTTCAGTCACTCCATTGGAACTTTCATGGCAGTGTGCTGACAGTTTACACCTGGGACTGTGCTTCAACTTGGCATTATTTAAGGAAAAGGTACTGAACTATTTAAATACACCAGCTTTTTATATTGTTTGGCTTTTACATGTGTACAGCTGTTTTTAAGAAAAGGTTTTTTCGTGGTCAAGTGTGCTGTGACTTGATGGATTTATACACAGTGTGTAAACACACCAGCTAGTTTTATATAAACTTTTTGAAAACACACTTGAAACGTTTGGTATTTGTTCACCTGTACTACCAGTACAACAAAGAAGTACCTAGTTTTTTAAGGTGGCTTACTGTGACGTAAAACCTTTTGGGTTACCTTGAGCAAACTTTTTTATAACTAATAAAGACTGTTGTTTCATCCTACCACGGAGCCAGGTGGTTTTTGTTCATAGTTGGTGACGTTTATTGGTGGATTTCGTTGTTAGTAATCCATTTCTCCACAGAGGTAAAAGATTCCTGAGTGAGTTGTTGTAGAGTGGTGAGAGATGGGGCAGAGCAGATTACAGTTGAATCATCTGCATACTGGATGAGTGTGGCATGTTAGGTGGAGGTATGTAGATTTTTAGTGAAAATGGAAAAAAGAAGTGGGCCCGGTACTGAGCCATGTGGCAATCCAATGGTAGTAGATAGTAAGGGAGATAGTGTGCCTTACCATTGGATGGATTGCTGCCTGTCCGATAGATAGTTCTTGAACCAGGCCACAGTAGGGGGGGCAAAGGATGGGGAGGCTAGAGTATCTAGTAGCAAGGAATGTGAGACCATATCAAAATCTTTGGAGAGATCTAAGAATATAGCAGCTACAAAGTTATTGTCATTTCAGTGTTGGTTGACCAAATTAGTAAAAGAGAGAAGGGCAGTAGTTGCAATATGGTATGGCCGGAATCCATGTTGTATGGTGGAAAGAGGTTTATGTGTGTTCAGGAATTGCATCACCTGAGAATTAATACATTTCTCAAGTAGCTTAGATAAAGGAGATAGTATGGCAACTGGGCGGCAATTTGAGAATTCGAAAGAGTTGCCACCTTTATGAAGTGTAATGATATATGAAACTTTCCATAGATATGGGATATAGGCTTCCTGTATTGAGTGTTTGATAAGGATAGAGATAAGATAAGGATTCAGCATCTAGTTTCAGGAAGTTGGCAGGTATACTATCAGCTGCAAGGGTGGTAGGTTTCAATTTTAGGAGGAGTTTTTTAATTATAGAGGTGGGAACAGGAGAGAGGGCAAAGAAAGGAAAGTTATTTGAACATTTGGTTGGGGTATACTTCTGATGTTTTTGTTGTTTACAGTTATACTACATTTCTACACCCTGATTTGTGCAAGTGTTTTAGAAGCAGACATGATAATTTCTCCAACAGGGAGGTCTTGCAACAACAGAGCAGGAATCTACTTTGATGGATGAGTGACTCAATGTGGAGAACACAGGCTTAGCATGATATTATCAAAATGGTAAATTCTGTGGGTAGTGACAACTGATCACAGGAGGCATGCTGTCACCCTTGCTCTGACATGATCCACTGTGCAGCCAACAGAGCCACCATTAGAGACGGATATAAATTCCCCTAGTGTATAACTACCTGGAACAACCCTATTCCTGTCCTCTCACCATACCACCTGTGATGACCATTATATTCCTAAGAAGGGATGGAGGATAGTGTCCCACACCACTGTGGAATGTACATTGTTCAGGTATATGACAGTATAGTGCATGTGAGTTACATGCACATGCACAGCACATGCACTCAACTATGTCCTCTCTAGTCATATGTATTTCACAGCAACAACCCATTGACCAGTATAGCAATACACTTCAGCTAAGGGAAAAAAACAGTAACAATGCCTGTATATGTTATCTATTAACCTCTGATCACTGCGAGCAGTCTGTGTACTGATTTTCAGTTCACCTTTACAGGGTCTTCACTTACAAGCGAATGATATTGGCTTTTAGGTATGTGTCTCTATTCTAAAGTAGTGTTACCTGTAGTATTTGATCTGAACCTGGATAATGTCAGAGTACTTTGTACTTACAAGTTTTACATGTTCCACTGTACAGCACAGCTATATCACACTGCCATGAGAGAGTGGCTTCCTCAGATGATGACAGACCTGGTAAGACTGTGTCTATACAACCAAAATCATAAAATTGCAGTAACAGGTGGCAATTAAGGAAACTAGATAGAAAGGAATGTTTAAAACAACAGCACTTTTAATGTACTAAAACACAGTTAAGCGCTGTCATCTCAGTATTGAGATTTCATCAGAACTATGGTAAATGAGCATAGCACCATATTTAAAAATTTTAGCTCCATCAACATTGGTCAATTCATCGAAAATATCACAAAGTTCATTAATTAAATGTCCTACACCTATTTAAAATAAAACTTTACACCTACCATTTTCATAAAAAAGTTATATATTAAAAAAACATAACAACATGTGTTAATGTTAATGTGGTTTTACAACCCATAAATTGTATTATTATAAAACAATGACAACATTACTCATTTTATGCATTTCAGGAAGCTGGAAAATCCTGAGGAAACTGAAGTTAGTTATGTAAAAAATTATAAAAGATAAAAAGGTGAAATTATAGCTTAATTGATCTTAACTTTAAAACAAGGAACAAGGAAATCATTAAGTCCAGGGGTAACATTGGCATTCAATCTTACCTGCCATAAACATTCACAGTAATCCAAATATGTTTCCCATCGATCTCCCCTAGGACTTTGTTCCACTTGTTCAAGCACCAAAAATAAAAAAAATAAAAAACTACACCCTTTAGATTCCACACAGTGTCTCACTAAAGCATTAGTGGATACCTGCTTTTTTTATATCATTGTTGTGTTTGTATATCCTCACCCAGAGGATCTTTAAGTTTTCCTTATGTAGTATGAGAAGCAGGTCTTACAACAGACTAAATGAACTACACCTTTAGAAAGAATGTGCTCAAAACGTTCCAACTAAGTCCTGGTATTGTTAAGGTTTCCAGGTGTGCAATATATGCCCACTGCTTGCAAGTACCACATTTGTAGGTTCCTTATAACTTTTTGTTGCTACTAACCACTTTGTTCTCAATACAGCCCCTCTTCAAAATGTCCTTCACATTAGGTCCTCTTTTGTATATAAAAGTGGAGAGCTTGGAAAAAAATTCCAAGGGTGTTCAGCATTTTAGAAAAAAATATCCCAGCATTTTTTAACTATTGTTTGAATTTGCTAGGATCTGGATTATAATTTAGAGTAGAGGCTCTCCTATAATTAATTTCATTCAATTCATTCGACTCAGAATTTTTTTAAATAAATCCTGAACTCCAGGAAGGGGCCTGTATTTTCTCTACCACCCATTAATAACCTCAGTAGCTACCCTTCTAATAATGTCAGTGGGGTAGTTCATTTCTATAAAAAAGTCTTCAGTCTTCTTTATTTCAACCACAAAATCTTTATGACGTGAAGTCATCCGCACTACTCTAACCATTTGTCCTTTGATTATATTATTCTTTAAGTGTGTGTGGAGGGTGCCATAATGCAGGTAGGAATTTGAAAAAGTCTCTTTTCTGTATATACGTGAGGCAAAACTGGAATTCTGTGTATCCTTAATAATAGCTACATTTAAATAATTAATAGTACTGAAACCACAACTATATGTAAACTTTAAAAATGCTGTAGTTCCATTAATGTAAACCAAAAATGTATCCAATTCCTTTGTTGGACCTTCCCACATCAAAAAATATTGTCCAAAAACTTCAAGTAGGGAAATGTACTGTGAAAAATGGGATTTAAGTACATATTGCTTTTTCCAGTAGTATAATACTAGATTAACGAACAAAGGGGTGCAGGCAGCCCACATAGCCACCCCATCCAACTGTTTATAAAATTCCCCCTCAAAATAAAAAAAAGTGTTCACAAGTATTATCTCCATGTATTCCACTAGCAGCCTTAATTCAATTGCACTCACAAAGCCACATTCCATCAGAGCACTTTCACACCACTCTATTCCTAATTTGTGGGGAATTACAGAAAACAAATCTGCAATATCAATGGTAACAAAACATATGGTAGCAGAATATAAATCACTCGTAATCTTTGTCAAAAAATCCTAAGAGTCTATCAAGATGTGTTGATGTAATCTGTGAAAAGGTTTTAATTTCCTATCCACATATACTGCAAGTGGATGTGTTTTTGAAACTCTGGCTGCTACATTTGGCCTAAGGGGTGGATCCTCAATATTTCTGTGGAGCTTTGGTATACCAAAAATGGATGGAACGACTGGTTTTGAAACCGTGAAAAAATCAAGTAAACTTTTGTCCAACACCCCTTGAAAGAATTGATCTTCCAGAATGAAATCAATGTTCCTGTATGCCACATTAATGTTTCTGGACACCTGGGTGTACCTTTCATTGCTGTTCAATAAGTCCACTTTCTTTCCTCGATACATTCACCTGTCCATAATAATGATTCACCCTCTTCTTAGGTTTCATAATTCTGGTGTTTGGGTTGTTAACTCTCACCACTTGTTCCTCTTTACATAAATTGTAAACTCTTATCTTGTTTTGTTGTTTTGTACTGCTGACATACTATTTTAGTTCACTCTCCACTAAGGCATCAAATTATGTAGATTTGGGGGCAAAGGCCCCCCTTTCACCATATAGTACCTCTAAATTTAATTTATGAGTAAACAATTTCCAATCAATCACAATTTCAGTGATATCAGAGTTTTTAGTGGGGACAAATGTGAAACCTTTTCTAAAAACAGAGAAGTATATAGCTTAATGTCGAATCCATTGTAATTAGAAATGTTAATTACCTAAGGAGTGTAGCACTCCAGAATTTTTTCTAATAAAAAAGTCCACTTGGTACATCTTGATCTCCCCTTCTTCCAATGTTTGCTCTGCTTCCCCCCTGACATTGGAGCTTGACTGTACCCCTTGTTCTTTTGCTGATCCTTTAGTCAATCGGATCTCCTTAGGGGGATCTCTAAAGGATCATCCACATCTAATCACCCTGTTCAAAATCAGTGTGGTACCTATTACTCACATTAAAAAATTCTCTTTCATCTCGAGAGGTTTCGCACCTACTCCCATCACTCTCTAAGAATTCCCTATCCATCTTACTGGGTTCTAACTTTTTCATCCACCTTGGAAGTGGATATACTTTCTTTTCCTTGCATTCCTATCAATCTCTTTCCAGCTACCCTAACTTGTGCTTTTTTATCTTGTTAGTCATGGTAAACACATATTTTAAAACAGTATAATGTTTGTGCTTGTATTCATTATCCATAAACATAAGATTGTTTTATATTAAATTGTTAAACTTTAAAATGTCATTATATTGAGTTTCTTTACTTGCCACCTGTTACTGCATTTCTACGGTTTTGGAGTGTTCTGGCCATAGTAACAGCAGCTCTACCTTTGTTTGGTTAACTGTGTCTATACAGGTTATAGTGAAGTTTACTTAGGTGTTACTGTGAGCAGACCTAATCACCTTTATAGGGCACTCACGTACCAGCATGCAACATTGGACTTCAGGTATATGTTTGTCTATGCAAATAGTGTTGTCTGTATTAGTTGACCTTAACTTGCATGATATCAGAATACCTCCTGCTGACTTATTGTATATGTATGTGTACTGTACAGTGACATCACAGCTCTCACCATGGTGGGATGGAGCAGGGCTTGTCTGGTATGTGTGCATGTATGAGCACTTTTACAATGACAGTATCATGTGCTTTTCTGATGCCTAATATGGACTTTTAACATTCTCTAGTGGCATTACACTAACTGCAGCCACACTGCCTAAGTAAGGTCATGTCATATCTCCATTCCTGCTGTGTATAGTTACTGATTTTTCCCACATCTTCTGTCCCATCCACCCTTTTAATATGCATCTGCCATGTTTCATGTGTGTGTTTACAGTACAGCCATGACCTGCCTCCTCCACAAGCCTGTCCACTAATCATCCTCTATTATATTCTGTAGAACCCCCAGCTTGCTGTAGTGCATTTACTGCAGCTTGCATGTTTATTTAATATATTTTTTGCAGAATAAGCAGGATTGTTGTATAATTTGTCTGAAATGACTTAGAACATATGGCCTCCGCAGAGTGCTTAGCAAAAGTGTTGACATATACCCTGTCAAATATTACTGCTTTTGGGAACACCCATTACATTTTGGTCAATCTACACTGAATAAATTATTACTTGTATTTGACATTTTGGCCATCCTGGAATTGCATCTGCAGTTAATTCACTGATATCTTGCTTTGGCACACTGCATTGTGTGCAACTTTCTTTTGGAATCGGGCCCAAAAATTGATAGGAATGTTCTATAGAACAAAACAAATTTCTCAAAACTAATGCTAAAGTAACTCTAGCTAACACTCATCTACTGCCATAATTTCTGTATGGAACACCCATCTTTGCAAACCTTTAAACCTCTCTAAAAAATAAACGTGAGTGATTTTATAGCAAGATTGCTGCAAACAAACTTAATTAAACTCACCACTATACCGCATGAAGTTGTGTAAACGAAAACATAATTGAGGACGTTAATGTTTCGTGTTGGTTGTTATATTAAACAGAGTGATTTGGACTGTCTGCGAGCTTTATTGTGCAAATCCCAGGTCTACTTTTTGACTTTACAAGATATTTTGTGGTGACCTAGTGCATCTATTTTGAATAAACTGGTTACATACACCCAATTAATTACAACATATAAAATAAACAATTCTTCAGCCTGCCTATCTCTTAGTACAATTCCCCAAAATTATACCCCACACTGCCCCTTAAGATCAAATGATAAACATCTCATTATCATACAAAAACCTGATCTGCAGGACAGTGCCTATATTGCAATGCAATAGAAAAACCTGAAACTTGCTATAACTCACTCCCTATAACAATCAGGTCATCACCAACTTCCACATGTTCAAAAATTCTTTAAAAATATTCCCAACTAATTCCTGACTCTACTCTTGCTCCAAGCTAGTCCCATCATATAATTCACTTTCTCTTTCCCTCACCTCCATTTTCTAAGTACGGTTTTCTATCTCACCCCACTTTCTTGCTGTCATCCTCTCCCATCTCTTCCTTCAGCTACAATCATTTTCATTTTTCTGACCTGCTATTCTTCTCTCCTGTCTTACTACCATCTCCTGTTCCACTAGTGAAAATCTTACTTACTATGCTATCAAAATACACATCTTTAAAAATACTCATTTGTAATTCTGTAAAAAATATTTCTATATTAACATTATACAGATATTTACATATTATTTTCTTTATTAATCAATCTTCACTCATTCTCTCTCATCATAGCTCTCAACCAATCAGAGTCAAATCTCAACAGAATCAGGGACAAATCCTCAAATAATCAGAGACAATCAGGGACATATTTTAAATATTTGTACTATTAATCCGAAACATTTGCAGAATAAGAGAATGTGGATTAATATAGATTTTCTGACGTAAAACGTCTAACTCTGAATTACTATCATTATTTATTAAGGGCAATTCACCATCTTTTCTTCAGCAGTCACCAGTTTTAAGAGGGATTAAGAGGGACAGACCTACAATTGAAGTCTACATCAGGGACGTCCCTGAAGATCAGGGACAGTTGAGAGGTCTGTCTCTCATCTCTGACAATCTCTGTCAGCTTATTAATAATTCTTTTCTCAACCACTGTCTCTTTTTACCTCTTGAATTCTTGGTGCAAATTCAATAAAGCTTACATGGTCATTTTTTCATATTCACATCGCGGTGCAATGTGAACATGGATGCAGCGTATTTTAGATTCAGTAAAGTCAATGTAGCAATGTGCAATCACATGCATTCACATGCATCAATGGAAAGTTTTGTGGGATGCAAATTTTATCATAAGTAGCTGAATTTTATCCCAATGAAGCAAACCAACATGGTGGAGTAATCCAACAACCCTACACACAACCGTGTAGGCTCCGTGTTGGAAGTGTATGTGAAAACTTTCCATGTACAGCAGCCTGCATGGAAGCAAGGGCATGTAGAAGTCCTGAAATATGGACAGAATGCCCATGGAAAGGTAAAAGCATGCATGTAATGGCTGAGGATGTCCAAAAGAATCAGTGATGTGTGTTACATCACTATAAATGTTATAATTTTAATTTTAGCAGAAATTTGTGCAATGCACCGCTACACGCAAAATGTTTGAAAATGAATAATAAAAATGCAATTTAAAAGATGGGTATGATGTATTGCTACAACAGGTACAGTAATACCTTCCATTGTGTCTTTAACTTTGTGCTCCTGTATTGTTGCCCAGATTGCATGGCTACTATCTATGTAATTTCCAGGCTGTTAGCATGGCTATTAAGTAAATTATGTACCAAAGCAGTTGATTTGTTGAACCACAAAAAGCAGGGATCATGTAGGGCCATTCACTCTGTGTAAGCTCCTACACAGTGTTCTTGCTTTCCATGGATGTTGATGTCATCAGGGGGTGTGTCAAGTAACTTTGTTCTGATTTTATGGGGACTTTTTCACGTGTGTGTGCAGTGCACCACTTCGCATAAACACTGGAAATGTTAGTGGAATCCCTATTTGTGTGAGCAGACTACCCTTGTACCAGGCATGAGCTAGACATCCAAAAATAGAAACCAGATGCATTCAGTCAAAAGTGGTGAGAACTGCTAAGCATTATGCAAACCTGGTAAGCCAGGCTGTGCTCTAGTAATCCCCTCTAGTTAGAGACTTTTGCTTGAATACTTCTGTGGTGACAACTGTTAATTAGTTGGACTGGAGTGTAGATAGTCTTGGGTTCAAGTACAAGATATGTTAACTTTTAATCATACTGTGCTGACATTGTAGGTCATTGAAATGAAGTGCTATTATCTGTAATTAGTGTATTCTGTACGTATCATGACAATAGGGATGATATTATAAAATGTTTTACATAAGTTGCTGTCATTATGCATAGCTGCGCTCTGCTGTGCGTCAGTGAGCAGCAAGCAATACTGTGCACTGTAGTAGGAGTTGTAAATCCTGGTAATTACATCCTAAGCAGGTGAATGTCATTTAAAGTAGCCAATACCAGATGGTGTTCTTAATCAAAACATGTATAAAGTATGCATACAACCTACATTCTGATTTTCTCTTGATACTTCAGCAATATTGGAGTAGAAACTTTGAAATTTAACTGACATAATGCTGCAGCTATTCTACATCTGTATGTGCTCGAGGCTGAAGTCAATGCTGCTGGTGTTGATGACAATAGGCCTAGGCCAAGAAATAAAAGAATGTTCAGGCCCAGGGTAACCTACTAGGTGCTACATGAGCTAGAGATTGTAGAGCACTACAAGGCTGACAGGGACACATTACAGGAACTCTCTGAGCTCTGCCGGCCTCAACTCAGAGCCAGAACCAACCAAAGGAAACCCATCCCAGTGGAAACTAAGGTATGTGTAGTCCTTAGAATATTAGCAACAGGTACTTTTCAAAGACCAACTGGGGACTTGATGGGGTGCCACAGGCATCAGCAACCAGGATCCTCCACGATTTCTTGGATGCTATGCTCATACATACCAGTGAGCACATATATTTTCCCCTACTTCTGAGGAAAGGGCCAGCAATATGCAACAGTTTTACCATGTAGCCTGCTACCCAAAGTACTGGGTGGCATAGATTGCACTCATGTATGCATCAGGGCACCATCTGGTGAGCAGGGTAGAATCTAGATTAACAGCGTGGGATACCACTCCAACTGCCAAGTCTTGTGCAATGCCCAGGGGATTATCTTGAATGTGCATGCTGGCAACCCTTGCAGTTATCATGACTCCCACACTTGGTACACATCACGGCTGTACCAGATGTTTGCTAGGGGGGACAGCCCACAGAGCCATTTACTGGGGGAAGCTGGCTATGCCCTGAAACCATGGATGATGACACCCATCAGAAATGCACACAGATCCACGGAAGAATGCCATAATGAGGCACACACTGCATCAGACAGTCAGACCTGAACCAATGCTGTGTCAACTAACGCTTATGTAAGGTAAGGCCTGAACCTGGAGTCTAGTGTTGAACACTATTATGACATATCCTTGTATATGTCTTACCTTGTTACAGTATGCAAATATATAGTGGTGCTTTTGTAGATAACTTAAGTTAACATGTGAATACACTCACTTATATTACTACTATGTTACCATATGTAATTTTTATACATCAGGCATGATACACTCACACAGTTCAACCACAGCTGAGTACTGTTATACCATGCAAGAGAGAAGTTAGGAAGTTAGGAAGTGACTCTCGTCCATTGCAGTTTCTGACTTCAGGCTAGTTTGTATCCTAACAGTAAATATGTTTTTCCCCCACACACAAAAACAGGATTGTAAGACAGACAGATGTACAATTATAATCATAATTATGACACGTGTTCTGTCTACTAACTGGTCTGTGTCCAAATACAAGTTATAGGAGTACTTGTACAATATACAGTGCATAGTTTGATATCAGTGTACATTTTTATAAAGGTGGTTGCATGAGGAATGACTCCAGTTTTGGAAAACAGCTTCTGTGGCCAAAAGGACTAAGGCAGCCATTCTGCCTGATGAAGCTTTACTGGTGTTTAGAGTTCAAATCATGATGTAAGTTGAAGTTTTGGAGGTGCTTTTGCAAAAGTTAGTGTTTTTATAGACTGTGACTTTGTGTCCCATAATGTTTTAATCTTCATATTTTTAGTACAAATTTGCACGATGCATCATGTGCTGAAAACAGTTCTAATAGTGCCTAAGTGTTTTGCGCAAAGCTCAAAACTGCAGAAAAAGGAAATAAGCAGATAAGAGTTATGTCAGACTGGCAATAGTAGACACTGGATACATTCAATTATCCCCCATAGCAATTGTGAAACAATGGCCTGGAGTAGTGATGTGAGTGGGCTGCAGTAGGAAGTATACATTACATAATGGGAAGGCTGGATGTTAGCAATATGAATTGCATTTGCACACTGCTTACCTACGCACAAACAGGTAAAAGATGGAAATGTGTATGTGTGTGCACTTAGCACAACAATCATTGCTTTGTTTTTGTCCTCGCAAAACATCCATTTGTAGCAGCCCTTTAACCTCTTGTCCCCCACAGGGCCTGCTGATGTCACCTACCATAAGATCACCTACAGTTCTGTTAATGTCAGACTTGTGCCATAATGTGTGCATTAAGTACAGTGCTCTGTAGTCTATAAACTTAGTTAGGTAGGGGTTCTACTCTCACTGCGGCCAACTTGGTGTGTGTGTGTGTGTGTGTGTGTGTGTGTGTGTGTGTGTGTGTGTGTGTGTGTGTGTGTGTGTGTGTGTGTGTGTGTGTGTGTGTGAGCTGTTGGACATTACACAGAGCATTTTACAGCAGCCTATGGGTTACTGTCCTCATGTCTTCAACGGACACTGCTGATGGCATCAGCTATATCAGATAATTGGATATGTTTTCCTCACAACAGGCCATGGGCACACACTGGCCTGGAAAACAGGTAGATGTCACCTCATGCAATATAAGACAGTCAACAGTGACATTCCTTTTATTGCATGCACAAACATCATGACATCTCTTTGTAATGGTGATGGACAGATTGACACAGGAGCTCACACAGGAGTCGCCATGCACTATGGTTTTTGCGGATGATGTTGTGATCTGTATTGACAGTATGAACATGTTTAGAAGACACTGGAGAGATGGAGTCATGCTACACAGAGAAGAGTAATGAACGGCATAAGCACTATGACAGAATATATGTGTGTGAATGAGAGGGAGGATAGAGGAATGATGAGACTGCAGGAAGTAGAGGTGGCAAAGGTGTATAATATTAAATACTTGGGAGCAAAAGTTCAGAGTAATAGTGAGTGTGGAAGGGGGGGTGAAAAAGACAGTGCATGCATTGTGGAGTGGGTGTAGAAGAGTTCAGGATTTGTGACAGACAGAGACCAATAACACTGAAAGGGAAGGCCTACAAGATTGTAGTGAGAAATGTTATGTTATATGGTATGGAGACAGTGGCACTGACAAAAATACAGGAGTCATAACAGGAGCTAGCAGAGTTCCAGATGACAGGATTTGCACTGGGTGTGCTGAGGATCAGTATATTACTGTGTCAGCTCAGGCTGTACAGCTTGGAGACAAGGCCATAGAGGTGAGATTGCATTGCTTTGGACATGTTCTTAAAAGGGATGCTGGGTATATTTGGAGATGGATGCTAAGGATGGAACTGGCAAGTAAGAGGAAAAGAAGAAGGTCTAAGATAAGACCTAAAGACATGCAGGTCATTGGTGTAACAGAACAAGATGCAGAGGAAAGGAGGAGATGGAAGCAGATGATGTGCTGTGGCCACCCATGATGGTAGTAGCCAAAAGAATAAGAAGATTAGGATGACTTCTGTTTTTGGAGAAATCCCACCTGTACATCTGTAGCAGGAGTATACAGTAGAATTATTTATTTTGAGGTTAGTGTTTCTGAACCCAGTGTAAGCTTTAACAGTGTTTCCTTGTATTAGATACTCTGTTCTGGTTTATGTGCAGAGGGCTTGACACTTTCCCTCATACATACATACAGAAATGCCAATACACTTATTTCCCAATACAATTGGATTCTGCTATGTAGCACAGCAGATCCTTGACAGCTCTAACTAGCTGTCATACCTTCTGTTTCATAACAAGCAGCAATTAAACCACTTACCGATCAATTACAGAACTATAGATCCACCTTATGAAGGACCTCCTAATATAAACCTCATAGATGACTCGCCTGAAAATAACACTCAGATCGCATATACCCCTCCTTTTAGCATTCTCTATGCAGATACCAGGTTCAAACCTCCCTTCCTCACCTATCAGTTTCCCCTGCAAGCCTAGCTGCCATGATTTATTTATACTCCTGTGGACTCCTGGATAATTATAGGAGGACAAATTCACTTACACAAGCAAAACTGGATTTGCAAACTGAAATGCCATGGAAGAAATAGTACAGCACCCCACAAATGTCTGTAATATGTCAGACCTGTTCCTCCACAATATGAGTGAACAATGTAATGGCACACGTGTAGTGCCTGCACTGTTAATCTAACCATTAAACAGTATGTGTAGAATCTGGAATACCTAATGAACTCCCTAAAGGAGGACTCGGGTTCAAAAACATCACCTCCTAATGGATGGTATAACCAACTTCCAAACTCAGATTTCCACAAAGGACATTGATAGCTGTAATTACACCCTGATGCCCTGTCTACACATCAGTACATATGTATACACACAGCTGTGCCTAATATGCTCAAAGGCAGATCCACCAGGAAATACAATCCATACTGGTGGATATCTGTCATTACTACATTTCAGAGTAAGTGAAAGAAGCTGCTGTTTCCAAATACAACATGTACAAAACAGTCCTGGAAAGCCACTCGCCTCAGTGCACCCAAAACAATGAGATACCTTGAAAAAGCCTCATATATTAACTATGCTAATAATTTATGACAAATATCCAGGGATAACCATAAGGCTGTCTTCATTTACATCTGCAAACTGATATATATCACTCAGATGTATTTTAAACTACTTTTGGATTGTATTGCACACACTGATCCACTGTAAACTCCAAACCTGCTAGCAGACATAGGTGTCTGTAAAGTGCCCCCCCTCACAACACCAAGCTTACTACATGTTTGCATAATCACCTCCAAACTGTGGTATCTGCAAAGAAAAAGTTATCACTGCTCTCCTAAGACTAGGAGCACAGTCTCCATGGGACCAGATGACATTCCGAGCTGTGTTCTTCATGTGCTGCAACAGTGAGCTACACCACTAGACACCATATCCAGCCATAGTCTGAGTAATGCTGTTGTCCACACTGAGTGGAATACAGGTGCCATTTCCCACCCACACAATGAAGGATAGGCAACATGCAACTGGAATTATAGTCCCATAACTGTATTCAACCTTCATTGTAAGGCAATGTAAACAATCTGCATTCATCTTAAACAAAAGGTAGGTTACCTACAAACAATAGATCTGTTCCAGTTAGGTGTTCTGAAGGGTAGCTTGTACCTGTATAACCTGTGGGAAATCAAGACTGTGAGCAGAGACATAGACAAAGCTGTGCACTCATCCTATCTTAACTTAGCCAAGTCCTTCACCACAGACCAACATTTGGTCACATTGAGAAACTAACAAGGTGAATATCACACCTTGTGTTATCAGGTGGGTTGTAAATGGGATCACAGACCAACAACACCCAATCAAAGTGGGAGACCTCACCTCAAGCAACAGACCTGTCACCTGTATGGTAAAAGATGTGTCAGTGCTGTCTCCCCTCTTGTTTGCCTTATTAAAAGTAAAAAATAAACAGAGGATGTATGGCAAAACATCTTTGTGCCACTAATGACTGCTGACAAATCCATGGGTGTTATAACAACTGCACAAACGTATCACCATACAATATGTTAATAAATATTCCTGCTTATTACAAAATAGTTTAGAGTACAGTATTCCCAATTTCTGCATCAACATACATTGGAACATATGTTGAGTGCAAACTGTGTGTACTGTGGGGCGGAAGGCATTCTACATCTTACGTCCAATTAGCCAAGGCATTACATTGAGAACAATTAATGTTATCATTCCCCTATACTCATCCATTATCAGCCCTATTAATGACTATAATCCTCCCTTTGATATGTGTTGTCCCAAACACTTGCAGCAAGTTGACAGACCTCAGACATCTCAAAATAATAAAACATCAGAGGGTCTCCAACATGTGTCTTCTCCGAGCAGAATGAAGTAGCTGTCACTGTACACAGTATCATATATATAGCTTTGAGGCAGAATATGTATGCATTACATGGCTGTTTATGGCCCAAATGGGATGAATATGCTGCACATCCTTAAGTCATATGGGATCACAATCACTTGTTCCAGGGACCTCAATGTACAGTATGACATACGTAGGACATGCTGGAGAGACACATACATATCTCAAAGGTTGTCAGTCCGCTGCATTAGGGTTCAAATGTATATCAAGCAGAATGCATCCAATAACCTGCTTAAGTACAGGCTAGCTGACTTAATGTGCAAATGTTATCTGCCATGGATCACTGCTGATTCTATCCTGGACATGGCTAGTCCCTTCTGTAAGACTCATGTCCATGGATTATATCTGCCATTACTATTATATTGTGCTGTATCGGCTACACTTCTAAACACCAACAGGCCAGTACCCTTGTCACAACCTATGAACCTCAGAATCTATGGTGATGTACATGAAAAAAGCACAAAACAAACTGTATTACTGATCTGATGAGATTTGTCTGCAGTACTTACATAAAATCCAGAGCTCAGAATGTGATGGGTTGAATTTGGATGTATACACATATGTTAGCACTATTCCGCAGTGGTGCAGCGGTTGCATTGTTGCCTCACAGCAAGAGGTTCTCTTGTTCGATTCTCGGCTGGAGGGTGGGGAGTGCCTTCTGTGTGGAGTCTGCATGTCCTCCCCGTGGTTGGGTGGGCATTCAAAAGACATGCGTAAATGGGCGTGCCTTTGTTGAAGGTTGAACATCGAGCTGGCACCTCGGCATTCGTGAAAATCTACTGCCAATCATTAGCGGACCAGAGTTCCACTGTGGCGACCCCTAACAGGGAAAAGCCGAAAGAGAACAACAACACATATGTTAGCACTAAACAATTTTTAAAGAGAAGGTTAGATATATTAATGAGACGCATTTCATTGACTGACTTCACAAGCCTTACAAAAGCATCAGCTAGAAAGTAGAGGAACTGTTATGCTAGCAACTGTCTTAACTGGCTAACTACAATATAACTAACAGGTACAGTTTTCAGGCCAACAGCACAAATGGAGATATAAAATGTATATTAATGTAGGTAGTCACCCTATGCATCGGACACATAGCTTTCGTATCCCTGACACCATAAGATAGAGAACAGGGATGTGGTATAGTCATCACTTGCACAGGGTGGTTTGTGGGGGTGCAGGAGGCCTAGACTGACACAAAAGGTTAGTGAGTGAGTGAGTGTGTGAGTTAGTAAGGGCAGCAGCCAATATGGAACATGTAAATGTAGCATGTGTGTCTGTAGGTGCCCTCAATGTGACATTGGTGTGTGTGTGTGTGTGTGTGTGTGTGTGTGTGTGTGTGTGTGTGTGTGTGTGTCTGCATGAACACAGCCAAGCTCAGTGCTTGTCCTATGTGTCTGTATGTCAGACAGCTGTGAGACATGAACGGTAGAGCTGACAGTTCATTGTCTTTGCCCCTAACCGTGAGAACTGGCTCTGCCAGGAGTTGCACTGACACCTCCATACCCAAGGTCAGACAGTGTGCTACTACCAGAGGGTGATTGATGTTTGCTGGATATGGTCCCATCATGAGAACACTCAGGACCGTGATCCCATTGCTTGCTATGTCTGGGTGTGGACAGCACACTCTCTGATGGGAGCAGCAGATGTACTGCCACTATGGGTGTTTGATTGGGCATGGCCCCATTGGCTCTCAGCAGATGTAGTTGCTGAGCTATGCCCATGAGGTCAACGTTCCCCTTGCAGCACACATTTCATAACAGACAATGTGCATTTCATGACAGATACTCGGTTCTGCCTCACAAACACATCCAGTTCATACGTGCCATTGAATTGATCCAGTGCATCAACAACATGGTGGAGGCTGTCATGAATGTCAGACTGTGACACATCTAGAACCCTGAGCATTCTTCTGAAGTGACATTCTGAACGTGCCTGTGCTTCCATTATGGCCCTAAACATACGTTGAGTGACACGTGAAGAGACACCTCCACCAGGTGGTGGATGGACAACAGGCCACTGATGAGCACCTCTATCAATCCACTTGTGTGACATCTCACCAACAGTTTGGCTATGGACAGTGTCAACAGGCACTGAAGCTGTGGTAGCCTCACTTCCCCAGTCTATGTCCTCGCCCTCCAACTGTCCAATATCTGTGGCATCAGTGGACTGGTTATGCGTAGGCATACTGGCTGAGTCTGGGGATCTGGAGCGTGGGTGCTGTATGTCAACTTCTGTGTCAGATTCAGCCTCTGTGACTCCTGGCTGTGCCTCACTTTGGCCACCATCATCATCAGACTCTGATGAGACACTGACATCAGATGGCACATGGCACACAGAACTACTGCCATGTTCATCTGTGATAAAAAGAAAAACAGGACGACATTAATACCTGCACTACTATGCTGCAATATATGTTAAGCAATTTACACTGCTGTCACTATTACAGACTTTTAAACCTATAAACCACTTACAGCAATGTGTGGACAAAACCATAAATAGTGGGTGTATAAAGGCTAAAAAATAGGGCCAAATGTGATATAATGCTCCTACAAACCTAGACAGTTGACAAAATAGTCTCAAGAATAGGGACAAATGTGATATACTATGCTCTTGCAAACCTATACAGCTGATGTAATAATAGGTTTTGCTTCACCATGACAGATGTGAAGGGTATGCAGTTTGAATGCAAGATCTGTCTCATATTATTTAATGTTTGCAATTATTAATGACTTGTCAGTAATCTGCCAGTTAATTACTATGATCTTAAATACGAACCAGAAAGAGGAGTTCAAAATCTTGACATTCAGCAACAATTTGTGCAGTGGACGGGTATGCAGACAGTACTGCAATACGTACAGCAGGCCTGTGAGGACAGTATAGCAGAGCAGATATATATGTGTGTGTGTGTGTGTGTGTGTGTGTGTGTGTGTGTGTGTGTGTGTGTGTGTGTGTGTGTGTGTGTGTATATATATATATATATATATATATATATATATATATATATAAATATATATATAAATATAAATATATATATATATATATATATATATATGGATCTACTGTCTATGCACGGATTTCAGTTTCAGCAAAACATAAATCTGCGAATGCATTTACACAAAAGTGTGTTTCAACGAAAATGCACTTTCATGTAAATCCATTCCAAAAAAAAAAAACACAAAAAATACTGAAAATACTTTTATGCAGAGGGGCAAGCCCCCCTGCACCCCCCATATGGGGGGCTGTGCCCCCCACACCCCCTATTTAAATATTCTCACTCTGAGATCGCACTACAGTGGGGAAAAGGGAATGTTCCCTCATCTCTACTATACTACAATCTCAGTAAAAGTCCCATTAGTTGTACATCAACACTAAATGTTGATGTACAACTAATATAACATGCAAACAGCAGGTTTTCAATCAGCATCCCCCTTACTACTCTAGTTTGTAAACTTTATTATGAGAAAGTGCATTTTTGATAAAATGCACTTTTGCGTAATTATATTAGCAGATTTACGTTTCGGTAAAACGTAAATTCACTAATATATTGTAGATCCATATATATATATATATATATATATATATATATATATATATATATATATATATATTTATATATATTTATATATAGATGTATAGATATACAGTACAGATAAAAAATTATTCTACTTACCATCTGCTGCAGCCCTTGCCCAATGAATTCTGATGTTCCTGGGAAAGGTAAAGGAAGACATAATGGCAACAGCACCACACATTTAACAGTACAACAGGGGTTAATACTTTTTCTCATCTATATTTAAGGTCAAATAAATTTGATCAGGAATGTGGGTGACAGCCTTAAAATAAGCATAAAATTGCAGTTATCTGAAATACCCTCAACCAACACACATACTGCTGGACACACAACTATATACACTTATGACAGAATGCAGCACTATTTTAATGATGTAACAAAGCATACCTGGCAGCCCCACATGTGATGTGGGAGTGCTACCCACATCCAGAACATATTGGCTCAAGGATTGCTGGGAAATGAGCTGTGTAGAGATGTTTGCCAGTATTTCCTCTGTAGCAGTTAAAGGACACGAACACTGCAGCTAGCTTAATTTTCCCCCACCAAAAAAGCAACCTGCCACACATTGAAACTATATACACTATTACATAATGAAGGCAACCGTATTCAACTGATGATCTAGCAAAGCCTACCTGGATGCTCCTCTTATGTTGAAATTGATGTTTTCTAACAATAGCATGAGTAATGTATTTGTATTTAGCAAACCTAGTTGTTTTATACCTAATATGATTTCTGCATTTGAAAAAATATGCATTGATGAAGCTTATAAGAAATTTCATGAACAAGAAATGTTAGATAATAAAAATAAATGGCATAATTTATCTAGGGATGAATGTGTTTCCTTGAAAAATTTAAGAACTAATGGTTCCATTATGATACACCCTGTGTATAAAGGGGGACCCATAGTGATTCTTGATAAAGATGATTATGATAAAAGAATGTTCCTTCTCCTAAGTGACAGAACCTTTTATATACCTATCACTTTGTTAAAGTTAATAAAATGATTAAATACATTCATGAACAGTTAAAGCTCTTGGTACACAATAATACTATAGACGAGAAACTTTTGCTATATTTTTTTATTGCCAAACCTACAATCCCAATAATACAAGGGCTACCCAAACTACATAAAAGTTTAGACAATCCTCCAATGAGACCAATAGTGTCTGGTAGGAATTGGTGTACAGAGGCAATTTCCATTTATCTGGAAAAAACTTTGAGAAGCCTTATTAACACTTCAGAACATATTCTTAGGGATACTGAACAATTTGTTAAAGATCTATTTAAATTCCAGGAATTTGATACGAGTAAACAGGCATTATTGGTCACATTTGATGTTGTTTCACTATTTACAGTTATACCTAATGAATATGGAATAAAGAATATAGCTGATTTAATGCATAGTAATGGTAACTATAATTGCAATAAGATAGACTTGACATGTAAGTTACTAAATCTTGTTCTGAAGAATAATGTTTTCATATATAAAGATAAGGTCGTTTGGCAAAACCAAGGCGTTGCAATGGGAACGTCTTGTGTGAATAGTTATGCCAATGCTGTAATGCTGAAATGGGAGAAGGAATTTCTGATGAAAGATGAATTTGTAAATGATGTATTATTTTACCGTAGATTTGTAGATGACCTTTTTATGATATGGAATGGCTCTATTGAAAAGTTGCATTTGTTCACTGATTATATTAATAGCTCTACAAGCTTTCTCAACTTTACTCTGAATTATTCAGATAAGGAAGTAAGCTTTTTAGATGTTTCTAGTATGTGGGCTACAAATGGTGACCTGAATATTAAAATGTATAAGAAAGAATGCCATGTTAATAATCTCCTTAGGAGGGACAGCATACATCCTCAGTTTATTTTTAAAAACATAGCTCAAAATCAAGTTTATAGAGCTTCCAGACTTAATGCCATGGATGAAGCATTTGCAACACAGTTAACCATAGTGAAAAGTGATTTATTAGAGAGAGGTTATGATAGGAAATTAATTGATTCTAGTATTGATGCAGTAAAGAATGTGAGACACACTAGAGCCAAACCCTACTTTTCTAAATCAATAGAAAGTAGTACTAATGATCAGGTCAGAAAAATACAAACACTTAAACCATGTTTCAGTTATTCAAGAGACATAAGGTGTTATACTGATATTATTAATAAGCACTGGAATATTTTAACTTCGGATAAGCAAATAAATAAATTGATAGGTGCTTCTCCAGAATTCACTTTTAGAAACAAAAAATCATTAAAAAGACAGTTATGTGGCCCCAGAGACATCAATTTACGAAATAAAGACAAAGGAACCAGACCATGTCTCAAATGCCAATATTGTAAACATATAAATGCAGACGGTGTATTTGTGCATCCAGATACAGGCAGATGCTTTAATTTCAATGTCAGTGCTAGATGTGATTCTTCACATTTAGTCTATTTAGCTACCTGTAAAATATGTAATACGTTTTATATAGGTAAAACGGACAGCTTATTAAAATATAGAATTAGAGAGCATATTTATCATATTAAAAAGGGAAGTTCCTTTAATGCTCTAGCTAAACACATAAAAGAAACTAGTAGAGAGCATCAATTTACTTTTAGAGTGATAGATAGGTATTTTGAAAACATAAGGTGTGGTGACACTAAGATACAAACAGAGAATCTGGAACTAAAATGGATAGTTAAACTGAGATCTGACTAATGACATGGCATGAATGACCTTTGAAACCTTTCTTAAAAAACAGAGCCCTACATAGATAGTTATTTAGTTGTTGAATTATTGATTGTATATTTATGTATCTGCTATATAAGTATTTATTGAAATTGCATTCATGCTTTTTATATATATATTTATATATGTATATGGGAAATATTTATGCATTTGTATTATTGATGTTTTATATTTATCATAAAAAATGGACAGGAGTTTTTATAAAATTGATATTTTAATTTTATATTTTAATTGTATTTTTATTTTAAAGCTTTGCATTCCTTTAAGTCCTTTATTAGTTAATTGAGAGATGCATAGTATAAATATGGGTGTGTTATTAGTTCTTGTATATACCTGAAGAAGACAGTTGGTAAAAGCGCTTGTGTGTGATCTGTGAATAAAGCTTTTTGGAAGAAACCTGCAGCCTGCCTCTGTTCATCTATATTGTTGGTTTTGTCTTCTGTACTCTGAGGTACTTGGTTATCCTAGTGACTTTATTTTGTGGAAGATTTGCTCTTCATATTATTTAATGTTTGCAATTATTAATGACTTGTCAGTAATCTGCCAGTCAATTACTGTGATCTTAAATATGGACCAGAAAGATGAGTTCAAAATCTTGACATTCAGCAACAATTTGTGCAGTGGACAGGTATGCAGACAGAACTGCAATACATACAGCAGGCCTGTGAGGACAGTATAGCAGAGCAGATATATATGTGTGTGTGTGTGTGTGTGTGTGTGTGTGTGTGTGTGTGTGTGTGCGTGTACATACAGTATATAAATATAAATATATATGGATCTACTGTCTATGCATGGATTTAAGTTTCAGCAAAATGTAAATCCGCGAATGCATTTACACGAAAGTGTGTTTCAACGAAAATGCACTTTCATGTAAATCCATTCCAAAAGAAAACACAAATAAATACTGAAAATACTTTTATGCAGAGGGGCAAGCCCCCCTGCACCCCCCATATGGGGGGGTTGTGCCCCCCACACCCCCCTATTTAAATATTATCACTCTGAGATCGCACTACAGTGGGGAAAAGGGAATGTTCCCTCATCCCCACTGTACTATGATCTCAGTAAAAGTCCCATTAGTTGTACATCAACACTAAATGTTGATGTACAACTAATATAACATGCAAACAGCAGGTTTTCAATCGGCATCCCCCCTTACTACTCTATTTTGTAAACTTTATTACTCGAAAGGGCATTTTCGATAAAACGCACTTTTGCGTAATTATATTAGCGGATTTACGTTTCAGTAAAACATAAATTCACTAATATACTGTAGATCCATACATATATATATATATATATATATATATATATATATATATATATATATTGATGTATAGATATACAGTACAGATAAAAAATTATTCTACTTACCAACTGCTGCAGCCCTTGCCCAATGAATTCTGATGTTCCTGGAAAAGGTAAAGGAAGATATAATGGAAGCAGCACCACACATTTAGCAGTACAACAGGGGTTAATACTTTTTCTCATCTATATGTAAGGTCAAATAAATGTTATCAGGAATGTGGCTGACATCCTTAAAATAAGCATAAAATTGCAGCTATCTGAAATACCCTCATCCAACACACATACTGCTGGACACACAACTATATACACTTATGACAGAATGCAGCACTATTTTAATTATGTAACAAAGCATACCTGGCAGCCCCACATGTGATGCGGGAGTGGTACCCACAACCAGAACATATTGGCTCAAGGATTGCTGAGAACTGCCCTGTGTAGAAATGTTTGCCAGGAATTCCTCTGTAGCAGTTAAAGGACACAAACACTGCAGCTATCTTAATTTTCCCCCACCAAAAAAGCAACCTGCCACACATTGAAACTATATACACTATTACATAATGAAGGCAACCATATTCAACTGATGATCCAGCAAAGCCTACCTGGATGCTCCTCTTGGGTAGCAGGAGTGGCACCCACATCAAGGACATACTGACTTTTGAACTGCTGGGAGCTTTCCTGTGTGGCAATATTTGCCAGGAATCCTTCAGTGGCACTGAGGAGTTATTTTGCTGCTGGCCCACCACTGGTGACCTCATGATCACCTGCCACTTCAGCTGCCCACCTCCTGGCTGTATGGATCATATTGGTAGCTCTGTGACATACCCACTCATATATGTGACTCTGTCAGCCCACCCTGTTATTTTGGACAGTGTCATCCCAGATATGTTGTAGTTGGACATGCTACACTTAAAGAAATCCCAATCTCTCTGAACCATACACTCCAGGGACCTAAACCTTGTCACCACAATAAACAGAACATGCTGGAGGGATAGATTCCTGTCCCATAGACTTCCCAAACTCTGGAACAAACTACCCATTCATGTCAAGCAAAGCTCCTTGTTGGCCCTCTTTAAGAAAGATCCTGACGACTGGATGGGAAATAGAAAATTCACCCCGAGGATCCCTTCTGCGGCACTGCTTGACAGATCATGCTGCAGATTGTTATCATTATAACAGCGAACCTGTATCTATAAAACTGTAAAAGGAAAGAGTGCTGGCCTTATGCTGTATTCCACATGGAAACTACAGTACTACATTAGTGCTTGTGAGTCCGAATAACACACTCCCCAAATTTAAAAGCAGCTCTTTAAAATAATCCCCGGGATCCATGAAGCTTGTATCAGGTGCAGGTGTCGCATCAGTGTTCTAACACCAAATATGGCCGCCGAGCGAATCAGGTACAAGCTGTTTCCACGTGCACTACCTGCGTATGCTACACCTGCACAACTCCTGAGACTTGTATGCTAATTATCCCATGTGCAGCAGAGTAGCATGCAAATGAAGGCATGTAGCGATTCAGGAAGTGGTGCAGGCGTAGTGTAAGCATGCAGAAATGTAAACCATAGAAAACGGTTTACATTTTTGCAAACATAAAATCTGAGCCATGACAGCCAACCAAACACATGTATTATAATGTTAATATATGCCAATGGCTAAATATATAGCCATTGGCATAAAAAAAATGAACAAAATATAAAATTAACATTTAATATATATAGTCGCACTATCGCAACGTGGAAGCGCAGGGCAGCGGTGCGCAAAGGGGATAGCAAGGAATATATAAAGATATAGAATAAAACTGCAATGAAACACATATCATGATTTCCACATAATAGTCAATGGCAGGCATGCTACACCATACTCATGGTGCAAGGGTTGCTAAGGGGCAGTGACAGTATTATGTGCAGTAGCTAGGAATTAGTAGGCAATGCCATGCAAATGAGAGGAGTAATAGTGAATCGCAGATTCCCCGCTGGTTTAAGGATGCACCTCAGAGCGTAGTGTTATAACACCGAGGTGAGCCCCTAAGATAAAGATGACATCAAGAGAGGGGTGTGTTGCCATTGCTGTAAGCACATTGGAGCATTGCTAAACCGGTCTGTCCCTAGCTAGGCAAAGCTGCAGGATAGGGGTGTGTTGAATTACCCATAGCTATGCTTACCTGAGTGTACACAAGTTAACCGAGTATGCATGTGAACGAAGATGAAAACGCTCATAAACCCAGTAAATGCATATGCGCGTTGCGCACTGCAGCTGAAATAGGAAGGATATAGGAAAGAAATAAGGAAATGCTGCAGAAGTGAAATTGGAGTACAAATGACTACTTAATACAAAGGAGCCTAAAGTGGGCCATTGACAACAGCTAACAAGGCTGTAAGCAGCTACCTGCAGAACAGGGAAGGAGAGAGGCGGTACTGCAAAGAAAACAGCAAAGTGTCAAAGCAGAACAAAGGCGATATGCAGTATATCAGCTACAAGGCACATTTTACCATGATTGGGTATGGAAAGTACAAAACAAGAAAGATGGCAGGTGGATGCATGCCTGATAACGGGAGGGGATCCAGGTCTAAAAGTGAATTAAAGGGCAAAAGATTAATCAAGGCAGGCAAGTAGATCTCCACAGTAAAGGCCCCACACTTGCAGTACTCATTGCAAAACCCATAATTAAGAAATGCAGCAGCTGGAATAGTTCATACACACCCACTTACATCAGCAGCATCCATAGCACAATACTATAAAGTGTGAAAGCACCTCACACACATTTGTGTATTCCCATACACTTTGCACCGGTGGTGTATAAGGATGAGGAACTTTTATTATGTACATGTTTGGGGCTGCCATAGCCTTGATCCACCAGCATGTGTTGGAGACTGAAGGTGGTGTGGAGGATAATGCACATGACCACCGCAGGCACCAGAGGTGGAGGAGAGTTTTCAGACCCAGGGTAACCTACCAGGGGCTACATGATCTGGAGATAGTAGAGCATTACAGAGTGGACAGGGGCACCCTACAGCAACTTGTAGAGCTATGCCAGCAATGTCTCAGAGCCAGAACAAACAGAGGAGAACCCATCCCAGTGGATACAAAGGTATGTGTAAGCCTGAGAATCCTAGCTACAGGTACCTTTCAAGGACCAACTGGGGATATCATGGGTATCTCACAGGCATCAGCATCCAAGGTACTACACCAGTTCCTGGATGTCATGTTACCACATGCCAATGAGCACATATACTTCCCCCGAACGCAGGAGGAGTTGGCCAGAAATATGTGTCTCTTTCACCATGTAGCAGAATACCCAGAGGTACTGGGTGCAAAAGACTGCACGCATATACACATCAAGTGACCACCCAGTGAGCAGAGCTGGTGCTACATAAACCGCAAGGGATACCCCGCCATCATCTTCCAGGCTGTGTGCAATGCCCAGGGCATTATCATGGATGTGTGTGCCGGCAGTCCTGGAAGCTATCACGACTCCCACATCTGGCATGCCTCACAGCTGTATCGGTTATTTGCCAGGGGGGACATCCCAAATGGCCACCTGGTGGGGGATGCTGGCTATGCACTGGAACCGTAGATGATGACTCCCATCAGAAATGCACACACACCCATGCAGGAATGCCATAACGAGGCACACGCACAAACCAGAATCATCATAGAGCATGTGTTTGGGATGCTGAAATCATGGTTCCATTGCTTGGACATATCTGGTGGAGGCTTGCAGTACTCTCCAGGCACATGTGCCCACATCTTCATAGTGTATGCTATGCTATGTAATATTGTCCTGTGGAAACAGCTGCAGCAGGGACAGAATGGTGAAGGCCCTCACAGCCCACCACCATTGCCAAGGGCCCCACACGCACAGAGGTACTCAGACCATGAACACCCTGAGTCAGCCCCAGTAGGCAGACAGAGGTGTGCCCAGTACGCCCATGCCTTGGCAAAGAGGGAATGTATAGCACACACACTGACAGTGTAAGCACCTAGGGACTGACACCTTTCTCTACCTGCACACACAGTAAAAATGGATGGCACACACACAAGACTACCTGTAAATTGTCATGTACAGGCAGTCTACTGTGTGCATCCAACATAGGCAGCCCTCAACTATTGCACACACAACAGCCATTGGCACAAGGTAAGTAAACACCTGAACAGTAAATTAAGCTATCAACATATGCAGATACTATATGTATAGATTCATAGGTAGGTACTTGACCAACTGCCAGAGGCCATTCATAAGGCCAGCCAAAATGTGTCAGCTTTTGCCACCCCATTGATTCATTAACCATCCCTCTGTGGAGCAGAGCCAATGGTGGGATCCCTGAGGTGCATCTACTGTTCCCCATCCACCCTTCAAGGTTTGTCTTGCAGAGTGTTAGTGAGGGGTTCTATATAATGTAGTTAGGGATGTTGTTCCAAAGTATGGGGAGTGTCTGTGACAGGAAGCTGTCCCTCCAGCATCTTCCGGTTATTGTCGTGGCAAGATCTGCTTACTACAGCGTGTGACTCACTGTGACATGGATTCCCATAGGTGGAGCATATCCACCAAGCCTGAGTTCAACATGGCTGTGTTGGCCAGTGGAGATTATCTCTGGGTAAACAAGATGCCACTGAGTAATGCAAGAGTTTATTCAGTCTGGCTGCATAGGCCATATGTTGGAGGCCAGTATTCCCCTTGGTGAGGTACATTTGTGGACCCCCCAGCTGTTGGACATATCCTCTGAGATACATCTCACATGGGTTATATACCCTATGATGGGACTGATGAGTGATGAGTAAAGGGCACTATAATCCCAGTATGTCTAGATGGGAATCCTTTAGTAGTCAGATGGCCTACATAGAAGGATGTCCTAACTACTGTGGAGATATGATTGTCACAGGGGAGATCACTATCTACCTTAGTCCCCAGATACCCCATTATCTCATCTGTATTAAAGTGGCTGCCGCTCATGTGTTAATATGTGGGTGCCAATTCCACAATGAAATGACCATGCAGTTAGTGGCACTTGGCTGGAGGCCATGTCGCTGGAACCCTGTGACATTCTCTGTGAGGCCCCTTGAGGGATGTCCGTGTCAGCTGGACTATCAATCATGGCTCCCAGTTTGCAGTCATTGCCAAACATGGTCTGCCGTAGTCCACCTGTGTTTGCCTGTACATCTGAGATGTATATGCCAAACAGCAGGGCTCCCAGGACTGAGTCCTGTTGGACACCAGTCATGACTGTTCAAGAGTTGGACCTGGAGACCGCAAGTTGCACCATGTGGGTTCTGTGTGTAAGCCCGTTGACAACCCAACCTGTGATGTATGGGTGAATGTACAGGCTGGTGTGTTTATCAATAATACCTGAGTGGGGCATGGTGTCAAAAGCTTTGGTGAGGTCCAGGTAGTATGTGTGGACCACCTCCCCTGTCATCTAACGTCTTGGTGACTGTATGTAAGATGTTAAACAGGTTCAGTAGGCATGAACTGCACTCAGCCAAGCTAACCTGGGTTGGGTCGCGTGTTCGAAGGTTACCAATGTCATTGTTAATGAGTGCCATGAGGATGTGGACCATACCATTGCAGACCAGGTTAGTCAGGCTTGTGGGGTGGTAGTTCCCATGGTCTGTTGTGATTTCACCGTGATGGAGTGGAATAACTGTTGCCACGTGTCATTGTATGGGCATGTAGCCTGTGGAGAGGCTGGGGTAGGAATGCTTAATTAGATGGGGGGCAGGTTGTCCTGTACAGTTTGCAAGATGCAGTCTGGGTCAACATCTGCCTCCACTGACGCTGTGTTCTGCTTTAGAGATGGCCATTTCCACCTGTGTGTCTCTGATGGTTGGGATACTGTACCTTTTGGGTATTGTTGTGGGCTCTTTAGGGGGTGAAGTATGCACCAAATGTATCTGCAATGATATTGGTGATATCAGTAGGGTCAGCATATTTTGTGCTATATTTCACTGACACAGTGCTAATCTGTGTGTCACCACATAGATCCTTGACATTGCCAAAGAAGGCTATGTGTTTATCTTTCAAATCCTTGCATATTCTCCTGCTGATGTTAGCCTTGGATGATGTCATGAGGGACCTACATATCATACTAACAGTGGTCATGGATGTCTGCCCTTCATGGGATTTCCTGTGTGTCTGGAACACTGTCCTATGGCTGTAGTATAGCCTGTTTATTGCAGAGGTCCACCAGACTGGTGTCCTTGTCTAGGAGGAATGAGTCTTGTTTTACCAGCGATGGCATGATCCATACATCCATGTAGGTGCTTATAGACTGCATTTGTAAATCTGTCTGTATCTTGAGCAGTGTTTCCCCTTAGTGTGGGGGCTGTGAAACCCCCCACCCCTGTCACTAGTAGTGTAAATTTAGCTGTAGGAAAGGTATACACTGTGATATCCGTGGGTGGGGAAGTTGCTAGGGTGTGGAAACAGTGAATAGTTCATGGTCAGATCTAACCAGTGACCAGTTAACCTCCACTGTGGTGCACCTATTGCACATGTTGGTGATGACCACATCTAGTAGTTTCCATCCCACATTAGGGAGGTTACCACCTGATACAAGGCATATGAGGTGAGACATTCCAGGAAGCGCTGGTCCTGGAAGTGAGTACCGGAGTACGTTTCCCAGTTAATGGTATGGTAGTTGACATCGACCAATGCCAGGGTTTGCATTAGGATTGTCATGTTCTCCACTGTCTCCAGGTAGGTGGAGTGGAGGTTCTGGGTCATGATCCATAGCAGGCCACATTCCACATTGCAGTTGTGGCTGATGTTAGCTGCACATGGATGATCACAGAGGTATCATGCTACCCCACTAACCTGGAGGTGTAGGTATCCCTGATGAATATGGATACAGCCACTCCATGTCTGTCAGTCCATGTTCTGTGGCTGAAATGTTTGGTATGGGTTGTAGTCTGGTAGTGCTGGTGTGCTCTCATGAGCCTTAAGACAGATTTCAGTTAATGCACAGATGTTGATGTTGTCCATCCTGAGGAGTGCTGTAAGTGCATGCATGTTGTGATCACAACCCCTGGTGTTGAGTAGCATAAACCTCATTGAATCTGCTATTGTGCTGTTTACAGAGCTGGTATTTACCTTCAAGACTCTCCTAAATAAGGCACCATGGGGGCGCCAATAGCCTTGGTCAGTATTCCAAAGCGTAAGGCTGACACATAGGCCGGTATGGTATCATTGCATGCATGTTCCTCATCTGTGCTTGTTTTTCATCTCCCCTGTAGGTAACCTAGTGGGAAGCAATAGAAAGCCTTAAACATATACAAGTCTTCTAGCTTCCAAGATAGCCTTTTGGCGTGACTAAGTATCCGTGTTCTGTATGTTCTTCCTGTACTCAACTGTTTCCTGACTACATGGTGTGTTCACACTGTATATTGTGATCTGAAGGTCTGTTTATTCACATATTATGGCTGTGATGGCGTGCACATTAGAGGTTCACAGAGAGCCTACTATCTATCTGCCCAAGGGCAATTAGAAGCATAGCAACAGTGTGTTGGCCTTCCCCGCACCATTGATGAAGTAACTGAGCCTCTGTCAAGCATAGCCATTGAAGCAATTCCAGGCAGAGTTACTGGAAGCTGTAGAAGACTGGGGTTGTGGAGGGTGATAGGGGCACTTAGTGATCTAAAGAGGGCATGTTAATGTGGCAATTCAGCACCATTCAATTCCCCCAACAGGTCTTGCAGCTATCAAACTGGACAGGCTCCCCACCCCCTGGCTGTATGGTTCTGGAACACATGATCCCAGGGGTGTATAGTCTGTTACCCATTCACACAACAAGGTTTCCCTTGAAGTGTGTCAGTGAGGGGCTATACCTAATGTAGTTAGGAATGTAATGTATTATCTCACAGTACATTTGTTATATGTTGTTATTTTAGGAGTACGTGAAGCTCAGTGAGTTTTGGGGCTCCCGCCCTTTGCTTAGCCTAGCTTACACTTAGAAATCATCTAAATAGGAAATAGGCGGAAGCAATGTTAATGCCAACAGTGTAATGGTTACAGCATCTGCATAGTATCTGTGCATTCAAGGTTACAATCCCGATAAAGGCAGGGATGTTTATCATGTGCAAAAGTATACCTTAACCACAGCTTGCATATATAGGTAGTAATCGTCTGTATAATAAACGTTCAAATCACCCATATAAACCCATGTGTGCAGGAGAGTACAGTCAGCAGAGAATGCAATGTCATGTCAGCACATAGTGAGATGTTACGTCACTGACAGGTATATATTCAGAGTAGTTAGCGGATGTGGCCGTGTTTGTGCACACAGATTATACATTACGTTTGTTTAACTGTGTTTAACCACTGCTATAATGTCACACAAACTTTTATACATGCTTACATCTGCTTAAATGAGCCTTATTCTGCAGTAAAAAACATTTGTAAAGCATCGCAGGTGTCGAGCCCTGGATTATGCACACTATAGTCATGGGACGCACCACTAAGCCATCCGAGGTGTACACATGTTTCATGGTCTTGAGACTACAGCTTATACCATATGCATTTCACTGTAATGATAACAAATGGGACAGTGACTTTGTGTACATATGTAAAGTACATTGTAATGTACTGTAGTTTGTGAACCAACACATTCCAGTCTACAGATGTATTACTGTTACAAACTAATACAGAATATATATATATATATATATATATATATATATATATATATATATATATATATATATAATCAGTGATGTCTGCACATATATATATATATATATATATATATATATATATATATATATATATATATATTATACAGTTACATCAATAGCCATATATATAAGCATCTATGAACACACTTCGTGACACAGAAGCACTCCAAAGGAATTGGAGTGTACACAAAACACATGCAGCTCTGGTATTATAACAATTAATATTAACCTATTTCACCATAGAAGAGGTGGTTGTTGAGTATGTGAAGAGTGGGGTAGGGGAGGAATGATGGCTAATGCAATCATGCATCAAGGAGGGCCTGGGTCAGATGTCCAATAAGTGAACTGGAGGGTTATACATGGAGTATGGGGACAATATAAAAAGGATACAAAGCAATAACCTTACTCATTCATAATACACCCTGTCATGTCACATTGCAACACCTACTTTTACAAACATATGAACATTAACATGTATCAGACATATGTACACCAACTGACTGTCACATTTGTTTTCAGTAGTGAGCAATGTCTGTAGTACAATGTATATTCTAAACACCATAACATTCGTACATATCTCAGATGCCTAAGTGGTAAAGTCAGTGACTGTGGTGTTCATGGTCCCGGGTTCAAGACCTGCAAGGGCTGTTAGGTTATTTTGAGGGCCAGGAATAAGGGCTTTTGGATGCAGGTGGATTAAAGCACTCTTATGCAGTTGTAAGTGGGTTTCCACATGTTTGCGCGATGATAAGCGGCGCTGAAACATGGTAAACGGAGAAGCACTTCACATGTTTAACCTTTGCTTAACGTTGCGCAGACCACGGGCAAACCTGCTCACAACCGTGTAAATGTGCATTATTCACACTTTCCCTACTAGTGCCTACTTTGAGAGGTAAAATAATACCACCTTCCAGGAGTAGAACCCGCAACCATATACTCCATCCTCAGAGTAACCTAACACAAAAGCGAAGAATGTGTTGAAATTGGACAACCCGCTATGTACCCAATTAAAGATGTATGCTCATATATATATATTCATATATATATATATATATATATATATATATATATATATATAGATATATATACAGACAGAGAGAAAGAGAGAGTGAGAGAGAGAGAGAGAGATACATAGAGACATGTTGATATATACAGGTCTACATATATATGTAGGTATATAGATAGGTTAAAAACATCTACACATCTATGAAGGTACAGATAAACGTATTCAATAATGTATATATCTATATACATTTATATATATATATATATATATATATATATATATATATATATATATATATATATATATATATATATAGATATAGATATATAGATATATATACATACATACATGTCTGTAGACAGCATCCGAGGTGGTTATATCTGAGTATAACATGGACCATAGCAATCACACATTCCGCCTCCCCAAACCATATGAACATAACATATGAAGAGTATATGCCAATACACTATTACAAATATGTTCTATGGACACAGTCACCAACACAACTGCAATGACTGCAAATATCCATGACAGAATTACACAGACAGCTTTCATTTTGCAAATCTTTATTACATTCCAATGTATTACCAAGAGGATTCAAGGACTAATAGTACCTGCATGCTAAACAGGAAGCATTTAATAGTGCCCTAATGAATCAGCCTGCAATTACCATAGTATTAGTCCACTAAGGGATATATGTTCTTATAGGGAAAGAACACCCACACACATATAGACGTTGTATAAAAGGGGTCCCTACACACCTGCATGTGCTATGTACACCAACCAAAATCTACCCCACAACTGAAATAATTACATCAATACATACTGTCTTACCATAACCAATTATGCAACTACTGTACAACATCTGCTGAAACCTTAACATACCTGGACACAGGCACACTAACATGGCCCTATGTGAAATAGTTGCTGTTATACAATTGAACAGCTGCTGATGTAACTGGGTCTGTATGAACTAATCCCGTTTCAGAGGGTTGAAAGGTTCGTACACCAGGAAGTTTTACCGAGTACTGATTATTAGCACAGTATGATACACAGTAACACCAAACTAAATATGTCTGGTAAGCACACTGTAAACCCCCTAACATTGTATGCATAACTATGCAGCCTTGAGCTGGTCAAACAACCTGGCCAGACTGAAACATATGCAGAAGTTTTAGGTACAGGCAAACCCTGCACAAGTAGCAATGTTCAGAAATATAACAGCAGTACTCACATTTAGACCAACTCCTCTAGGCATTATACACAGTATATTACTGTTCGTCTCCATACAGCTGTTGCAATAGATTTGAAACAAAACTTCCACGCTGTCTTCCTCACAAGTAAGGCAAAGGGACAACGCCTAAGTGGAGTACTCAATTATACTCCACTGTAGCCATGGTATTAGCTAAGGCAGTAGCAGCGCAGCTGATGCGCATATAATTAGCTACTTAGGAACACCAATTGGCCATTGGGATAGCACATGTTACTGAACTGTAACTCTAAAAGGTTGCCTTGTCACACATTCAAACCATTTCTATCTACCTGTAATACAGTACAAAACACTGAAAGATGAACCGAATGTGAGTATTACACTAGTTCATAACACCTCTGATTAATAAGATGGTATGTATAACATGTAGTATGTCTGTGTATGTAGTACCTGTACTGTAAGAATTACAGTGTAATCAATGCATATAGTGGAAATTGTTATCTTGTTGCGATGTATTGTTGAGCAGTAGTAATGCTTGTAGTATTCTATGTGTGTACTGCTGTAGGTCACACGGCACACTCCACATACACCACAAGGGATGATATGGGCTTGGAACCCTCAATTCGCTTCCAGCCACTGTCAGTGTAAGGACTGGTCCAACAAGTATACCTATAACAGGCGATAGTATATGTTGATATATTGTAACAGTCGACATATGTATGGGTGTATAAGTAAGATGAACATGTTAAAGGTGGACTTACCGTGCAAATATGGTGTGCATTGTGGAATATTTTGTGAATAACTGTAATGTACAGTATTCTAGGCAGATCTGTATTCTATTCTACATAGCAGTTCTGTTATGTTATGCAAACAGTAGTTATGAGTTATGTCTATTGGCAATTACAATACTCAATGACAGGATACATAGCATTAGTATTCATCTGACAGGTTAGCAGCATGATAGCAAAGATAATTGGAAGAGCCAGGTAACTATCCATGCACATAACACATGTAATATCCACCTCTATACTATTGTTTGCAAGCAATAACAGCTGTGCATGTGTACATATTATGCAAATGTGTAGTGACCCTTGTTACAGGGCTGGGCCAAATGGCTATGTGCACACCTACATAGAGTGGATATTGGGAGTATAGACACACTGGTTGAACTACCAGGTTTGTGTAGCCCATCCCCTCATTGCCAACCTAATATCCGCCGGCACATACTATATGTGAGGTAGTGCACAGTACTGGTAATGAAACAGGTTGCATATCATAGGTTCATAGGTTCATACTAGGCTATCTGCCCTAGGGCATTTATAAGCCTAGCCAGAGTGTGTTTGGCTTTCACCACCCATTTTAAATTAATTTTCCTATGCCCTTTTCGAGGTTAGTATACTGTGCCTCTGTCTAACAGTGACACAGAAGTGATATCTGGGATAAACCTATGATCTCCCATCCACTTTTCAAGATTCCTCTTGAAGAGAGTCAATGAGGGACTCTGCCTAACCTGGACTGGGATTTTATTCCAGAGTGAAGGGAGCCTCTGGGTTATGAATCTGTCCCTCCAGCATGTCCTATTTATTTCAGTGCTGAGGTTCAAGTCTCTCGAGCACATAGCTCGATGGGATTTGGATTTTCTGAGGTGCAGCATGTCCATTAATTCCGGGTTGGACATGGCTTTATACGTCAGGCACAGATTGCTTCTGAGCAAGCGGTATGCCACTGAGTAGAGCTGGGGTTTCTTTAACCGGGCAGCATATGGCATCTGTTTGAGCCCTTTGATCCTCTTGGTGAGGTACTTTTGGGGTCTTTCCAGTTGCTGCAGGTGTCTGGTAAGGTACATCCCAAAAGGGGCATTGTACTCAATTATGGGCCTGATGAGGGATGAGTAAAGAGGCACGATGACCTCCCCTGATCTAGATGTGTATCCCTTCATGATTAGGTGGGCTATATAAAATGTTTTTCTAACCACTTTGGCCGCATGGTTGTCAAATAACAGATTGCTGTCAATTTGGGTCTCCAGGTCCCTAATTACTTCTTCTGTACTTAATGGATTACCACCTATGTGGTAATTTGTGGGCACTTTGTTTTTGCCAAAGGGGATGACTATACACTTTTTAGTGTTTAGCTTGAGGCCATGGCTCTGGCACCAGTTGTCTGTTTCTATGAGGCCCTTTTGCAGGATGCTTGTGTCAGCTGGAGAGTCGATTATGGCGCCCAGTTTGCAGTCATCTGCGAACTTGGTCAGCCACAGTCCTTCCGTGTTGGCCTGTACCTCCGAGAAATATATACCGAACAAGAGAGGTCCCAGGACTGAGCCTTGTGGGACGCCACTTGTAACTGGTTTGGAGTCTGACATGGTTTCAGCAATTCTAACCATGTGGGTTCTGTCCTTGAGCCAGTTTGCAACCCATCTGGTGACATAGGGGTTTATATTTAAGCTGGTGAGCTTATCTATAATGCCCGAGTGGGGTATTGTATCGAAGGCTTTTGCGAGGTCCAGGTAGGCTGTGTGGACCACCTTCCCCTCGTCAATGGCCTTGGTGACTGTTTCAAAGAAATTGACCAAGTTTAAGAGGCAGGATCTGCCCTTAACAAAGCCAAAGTGGGTAGGATCCAGTGTCTGTAGGTCCCCAATATCTTTATTTATGAGGTCCATGATGATCCTTTTCATAGCTTTGCAGACCAAGCTAGTCAGGCTTATGGGGTGATAGTTTCCAGGATCCGTTGAGGCACCACCTTTGTGGAGAGGGACCACTGTTGCTGTACGCCACTCTTTGGGTACATATCTTGTAGTAAGGCTGATTTTGAACAGTAGTTTTATGTTTGGGTTTAGCTCTTCTTGGAGTTCATGTAGGATGCAGCCCGGGACACCGTCTGGTCCCATTGATGCTGTATTTTTTGCTTTGGAGAGGGCAGCTCTTCCCTGAGCATCTGAGATGTCAGGGGGGCAGCACTCTGCTGGGATAGATATTTGCCCTTTTGGTGGAAGGTGGAGAAGTTTGTGCTGGACCTGTCAGCTAGGATCTTGGCAATGTCTGTGGGTTCGTGTATTTTTGTCATTTTGGACTAATTCTGAGCATATCTGGGAATTCCTACCCAGGTTCCTAACATAACTAAAGAAAGCCTTGTGATTATCCTTAGTGTCCTGTGCAATTTTTCTCTCGAAGCTGGCCTTAGACGATTTTATGAGTGCCCGTAGTTTTTTGCTAATACTGATCAGAGATGCCTTCCCTTTTTGGGATTTTGCTCTGTCATGTAGTAGCTTTCCCCTTCTATTGTATAGTTTGTTTATGGCTGGGGCTCACCAGACAGGACGTCTGCCTTTGGAGGATTGGGTCTTGGTTTTATTTGGGATTGCATGATCCATGCATTCCTGAAGCTGCTCATAGAATGCGTTTATAAAGGATTCTGCGGTCTGGGCTGTATTTTCCACAGGCCCGGGGGCTTTGAAGGATTCCACCTCGGTTTTGAGCAGTGTGAAATTTGCTTTAGAGAAGTTTTTCACTGTGGTTTTCTGGGCAGGGGGGTGGGGTCGGGATGTGAATATCCAGTGAGATTAGTTTATGGACTGATCTTACCAGTGAGGGATACACTTCTGGTCTGGAGCATAGAGTCCCCACGTTGGTGATGATCAGGTCCAGTATGTTTTCCCCTCTTGTGGGAGTGGTAGCAAGTTGTTCCATAGCATTTGAGTTTATAAATTCTAGGAACCTTTGGGCTAGGGTATTGGAGCTAGAGTAATGCTTCCAGTCTATGTTTGGGTAGTTGAAGTCGCCCGATATAATGGTGTTTGGAGAGACCTTCATATTTTCCAGTGTTCTCAAGAAGGCCGAGTGGGGTTCCTGGGTTTGGGAGGGTGGTCTGTACCAGGCTATAAACTGGAAAGCAGTTTTACCCACTGTTAGTTGCACATGGATAGTCTCTGATGCTTCATCTTTATATCATCTTTAACTCCAGTGTAACATCTGCAGTAGGAGTGTAAGATGTAGGAGACAGCTGCCCATGTGCAATAGCTGCATCATAGGTGATGGCTTACATTGGCATCAGAGCCTATTGATACATGACTCTGTTTGAAGAGTGGGTGTCTGTGCCCAGCAGACCCCATGGTCCTGGTGGACATGTGAGTATATACCCAGAGAAGGAAACAGACCTGTAGACACTTGCATCATCTGTAATCAACTAACAGGATGTGATGTGCTCCTCAGAGCAGGATTGCTGCTAAAGGTAGCTACAATGTTTCTGTAATAGCCAGTGTTGTCACATCCATAACACAAATATTTACATGTGAGCATCACTGTCTAAAACATCTTCATAGGCAATACATAAACTAAATACAGTACTTGGTACTTGTAGTACTGAATGCTCATACAGGCATGTCCACTAGTCAGCTACTGGTGTTTCCTAATGTCAGCTTTGTGTATGTGGCCATCCTGGGGGAATGTAATCTCTATGCCATGTACACTGCCAGATCCACCTAACAAAATGCCCCACACATTATTTGGGATGCAGCTACAGGGGTAAGCTGGAAGGCAGCCCAGTCTACAGCCATGACTGGACTGGACAGTCATGAGGTGTAGGTTAACACATGCAGCTCATCAACACAACCAACACATACCTTTAACAGAACACAGTAAAGACACCCACACACTACTGGATATCACACACATTCACAGACTTGTCTAAGTATCTGGCCAAACAAGTGACCCCCCCCAAGCAGGAAGACACAGACACCGAATTACACAAACTGTATGGCATAATTGTGCCACACCTCTGAACACATGACTGGAAACATGCCCAACAGTACTCATTTGTGAATGCAAGCTCTAGCACTATGTTACACACCGACTTATATGAGGGCATACACACTGTCAGCTGCCTGTCTGCCATGATTAGCCACATATTTATACACTCAGGCCACCTTTTGAACTATACACATGGCTCTGGCATATTCCATATTGTTGTGCAGGACCTGTGATGCAGTAACCTGGACTGCATGGAAACACATGTAGGAACTGTCAGGTCTTGTAGCGCATGCAGGTATGTCCCAAGGCCTGGGTAGCATTCTGCCACTGGCCAGATTGATACTGCAGTACAGGGACAAAAGGATTGTATTCCACAATTGTCTAATGTACTGGTGCATGTCATAGGGTATCCAGTATCTGTCGAGATAACATGGTTCACAGACCATGATGTTTTGCCAGACAGGGCCTGCACCTGTCACCCCTGGGAATCTGGATATTGCCTAGGGCTCATGCTTCTCCTATAGTGCCTTCATCGTGTATGGTTCAGGTGAGGGTCCACTGATTCTGAAGAGGTCTCCAGGGTGGAGACGAAAGCGCTCAATCCATTTTGTGTGTTTGTTCTATATGTTGGAATAAAATATTCATGATTTTACATTGCCATGGAGTCGGTTGTCTGCTTTTCCACTTTGGATTTCCTGTGCATCTACCAGCTGGGATTTGTTATATTGAGGGTCCACTGCTGTTACAGGGACAGCCAAGCAATAAACTGCGGGTCTCGCTACACAATGATACATGTCAGAAACACTATACGTACACACATATGTCAATCCCTAACATGGAGAACATATCTGTGCAGTGGCTGAGACATGTTTCAATGCTCTGGAGAGCACATCTGCATGACCATGTTATAACACATACCTCACCTCTTGCCCATTATCCTTTATTGGAACACAGAGGCCACAGGTGTGTCCATATTCCTGAAGGATATGTACACCCCCACGATAATTGCACCTATAGGTCCTTTCTGACTCAGTTACACAGCAATCCCTTACACTATTCTAGCATGTTGAAGGGTTGGTACATGAGGAGTCTTCCCAGTTCATAATGGAATAGTTGAAAGTAGCCAGTATTATGGTTCTGTCATTATGGTACAGCACCTTGAGACAGATCACCCACCAGGCCGCGGACTTCCCAACTGTCATAATGTGCTGTACCATAATGACAGAACCATAATACTGGCTACTTTCAACTATTCCATTATGAACTGGGAAGACTCCTCATGTACCAACACCTGCGCTCAATGCATGTTGGATTCCATCGACCCCACTGACCTGGATCACAGTAGTCACACAAACATTGCTAACAGTATGCTCTTCAGTTTTTTCCTTAGAACTGCTCTACTTTCAATCTAAACAGTCTATTCTCTATCTGAAAAGCCCAGCACTTGCTCCTAAAGCATTTTTACACAGGTAAAGCACTCTTAAACAAAAAGAAAGCACTACATCCACCTACAATCCCCTTGAGTACCCATTTCCCTATAGGTCCTTTCTGACTCAGTTACACAGCAATCCCTTACACTATTCTAGCATGTTGAAGGGTCAATTACTGGCATCCTCTCCAGTTCAGCTGGTGAATCTGGGAATCTTGAGGCAATGTTACAACTGCCTCATGTACACAGACAACCATCTCCTCCTCCTAACAAATACAAATATATGTGAGAGATGCGACTATATAGCCAAACTGGAGGCTGAGCTCCCTCAACTCAGTACTGGCAAAACCAGTCAGGAGGAGAAGGTAACCACACACACCGCAAACCCAGTCTCACATAGACCTATCACAACTACAAACCAAACACATAAACACACAAAAACATACTTGGAGGCTCTAATTAAAAATCTACCAAAAAAAAAGAGGCCTCCAAAGCAGACATCCAAGCAACCACTACCTCAAAACATAACACATAGTTCACAAAGTCAGTGTGCCACACAGTCACAGCCCCTAAGGCCAAACAACATGCCTGATACACTTGTAATAGGTGACTCCATAGTCAGACACACTGACGTCCCGCTCACCAGACTGAACAAGGAAAAGGTTACAGTAAGCTGCCTGTTGGGTGCTAGAATCCGCCACATAACACAAGCACTCGGGTCACTCCAAAGCAAGTACAAATATGACTCACTCATTGTCCATGCTGGTGTGAATGACCTGAGACGTACCTCCCTGGACTACATGAAAAGAGACATAGAGGAGCTCTCTGATTATGTAGCCCAGGCTGGTATGACCCTGACCCTAAGCAGCATCCTACCCTCACCAAGAATGATGCCACAGTACAAAGACAAAATGATCAGCTTTAACAATTGGCTCAATTACTGGTGTCATTCTAAGGGGATCCAATGTCTGTCTGCTTGGGATGACATGCTTGACAAGCCATGCTGCTTCACAAGGGATGGCTTGCACCTGTCACCCCTGGGCTTCCGGATATTGGCCAAGGCTCTTGCCACCCCCATAGTGCCTTTTTTAGACAAGGCTCAAAAGACAAACCCACCTCCCTAGAAAACACAAGTGGAAAAAAACTAAGGGTAATGCTGCTCAACACCAGAAGTCTAAACCTTAAGATGCACACTCTCGAAGCCCTCCTCAGTATGGAGAACATTGATGTCTGTGCAGTGACTGAAACCTGGTTCAAGGCTCCTGAGAGCACCCCAGTACTACCAGATTATACCTCATATCATGCTTTTCGGCCTCAAAACTTGGACTGAACCACAAAAGGAGGGGGAGTATCCATATTCATCAAAGATACCCACACCTCCAGATTAGTGGCAATGCACGAAGCATCGGAGACCATCCATGTGCAACTAACCGTAGGCAAAACTGCCCTATAGTTTGTAGCATGCTACAGACCACCCTCTCAAACTCAGGAACCCCACTCAGCCTTCCTGAAGACACTGGAGAGTATGAATGTCTCTCCAAATACCATCATATTGGGAGACTTCAACTACCCAAACATAGACTGGGAGCATTACTCAAGCCCCAGCACCCTAGCCCAAAGGTTCCTAGAATTCATAAACTCAAATGCGATGGAACAACTAGTCACCACTCCCACAAGAGGAGATAATATACTAGACCTGATCATCACAAACATGGGGACACAATGCTCCACACCGGAAGTATACCCCTCATTGGTGAGATCAGACCATAAATTAATCTCACTGGAAATCCACATCCTGCCCCCAGCCCCAGCACAAAAGACCACAGTGAAGAATTTCTCAAAAGCTGACTTCCCACTTCTTAAGACTGAAGTGGTAGCCTTCAAGGCTCCTGGGCCAGTGGAAACCACAGCCCACACCACTGAATCCTTTATAAATGCTTTCTATGGACACCTTCAAGAATGCATGGATCATGCAATCCCAAATAAAACCAAGACCCATTCCCCCAAAGGCAGACGTCCTGTCTGGTGGACCCCAGCCATTAACAAGCTTTACAACAGGAGGAGGAAGCTACTACATGACAGAGCAAAATCCCCAAAAGGGAAGGCATCTCTGATCAGTACTAGCAAAAAACTACGATCACTCATAAAATCATCCAAGGCAAACTTTGAGAGAAAAATCACAAAAGACACTAAAGACAATCACAAGGCCTTCTTTAGTTATGTTAGAAACCTGGGTGGAAACTCCCAGATATGCTCAGAGTTAGTCCAAAATGACAAAAAATACACTGAACCCACAGACATTGCCAACATACTGGCAGACAGGTTCAGTGCAAATTCTCCCCCCCAAAAGGAGAAATATCTATCTCAGCAGAGTGTAGCCTCCCTGACATCTCAGATGCCCAGGTGAGAGCCGCCCTCTCCAAAGCTAAAAACACAGCATCAATGGGACCAGACGGTGTCCCGGGTTGCGTGCTACATGAACTCCAAGAGGAACTAAACCTGCACATAAGGCTGCTGTTTAATCTTAGCCTTACTAAAAGATACGTACCCAAAGAATGGCATACAGCAACAGTGGTCCCACTCCACAAAGGAGGTGCTTCTACAGACCCTGGAAATTACCGCCCCATAAGCTTGACGAGCCTGGTCCGCAAATCTATGGAGAGGATCATTATTGAACTCATAAACAAAGACATTGGGGACCTACAGACACTGGATCCTACCCAATTCGGCTTTGTCAAGGGCAGATCCTGCCTTTTGAACCTGGTCGACTTTTTTGAAACAGTCACTAAGGCCATTGATGAGGGTAAGGCAGTTCACACAGCCTACCTTGATCTTGAAAAAGCCTTCGACACAATACCCCACTTGGGCATCATAGACAAGCTCACCAGCTTAAATGTAAACCCATATGTCATAACATGGGTTGCAAACATATTCAAGGATAGAACCCACAAGGTCAGAATTGCTGGAGCCATGTCAAACTCTAAGCCAGTCACAAGCGGTGTCCCACAGGGCTTGGTCCTGGGACCCCTCTTGTTCGTCATTTATTTTTCCGAGGTGCAAGCAAACATAGGAGGATTGTGGCTGACAAAGTTTGCAGATGACTGCAAACTGGGTGCCATAATTGATACCTCACCAAGAGGATCAGGGGTCTCAAACATATGTCATATGCTACCCGGCTGAAGAAACTCCAGTTCTATTCAGTCGCATATCGCTTACTCAGAGGCGATCTATGCCTGATGTATAAGGCCATGTCCAATCTGGAATTAATGGACATGCTCCACCTCAGAAAATCCAAATCCACCAGAGCCACCAGAGCCACGAGAGCGAGAGATTTGTACCTCAACACAGAAATAAATAGGATGTGCTGGAGGGACAGATTCATAACCCAGAGGCTCCCTACACTCTGGAACAGAATTCCAGTCCATGTTATGCAGAGCCCCTCACTGACTCTCTTCAAGAGAAATCTTGACGAGTGGATGGGAGATCGTAGGTTTACCCCAGGGGTCATCTCTGTGTCACAACTAGACAAAGGCACAGTAAACTAAACCCTAAATGGGCATAGTATTCTCATAACAAGGGGTGGCGAAAGCCACACACACTCTGGCTAGGCTTATAAATGCCCTAGGGCAGATAGCCTAGTATGAAGCTATGAACCTATGAACCTATGAACACATAGTTAGTCTCCAATGCCAATGTTATGTTTCCTAAGAGCAGAGTGGAGAGTGCCATGGCACCCATGCAGATGGACAATGCATGTGCAAATGCTGAATCCTACACAAATGAACCTTAAGCAGTCACATATGTGCAGTGATTGTGCCATTGAAACAGAACCAGGAGTCAACCCAACACAAACAAGTAGGCAAACTGGTAGTACCATGCTTTAAACTGTACCACAGAAGATAGTAACTGTTGCAAGAGTGAACACACATGATTGTAGGTGATCCCTGGTCAGCCTCAGTAAAATGCAGATACACCATATAAAATCACGCAAAGCAACTGTGAAACTAATCAGCCACATATTATAAGGCCAAGCACAGAGCATTCTATAGCTGTGTCATTAATCATAATGGCAATGACAAGACCTGCCGTGCTGCACAGCACTATGGCATGGGAAGTACTGCACCTACAGAAATAGCATCCATTCATCCAGATAGGGTCTCGGAGAACCTAAACCCACTCCCACCTCCTCCCCACCCCCAACAGGTACACTTAGTAATATATCCATGTACACTACAGGGCCCCTGTACTAACGACTATGCAGGTACAAGCTGCACTCTCTAATGCCATACATACAGCTTTCATGGGACCTGTCAACATCCCAGGATGTGTCCTACACAAATGTAAGAACATTCAGCTATCCACATACACATCATGTTCAATCATAGCGCCATGTAAGGCAGTGTGCACACCAAATGGTGCACAGCAACAGTTATCACACAACACAATGGGGGAGACACCATTGATAATGGGACATAGTGCACAACTACCCTGCTGAGTCTGGTCTGTACAGCCATGAACCATGGTCAACGTAATTGATGTACTCTGTACAGATGTAGATGACAGTAGGGTTGATTCACACTGCATATCATGACATTGCCAGGTCATAGGACACCATCACCCATACTGTGTTCCAGCTACACTCAGTAAACTAGGTGTATATTCCTATGTCGCAGGAGTGGTTGCCAACTGGACTGCTGGCAGAACCTACACTACAGAAGGTGTCTGAGAAATACACACCCATCAAACCAGTGCCAGCCACAGTAATATAGGGGTTATTCCTGGTACTCCCCCTCTTTGTTATCTATATCACATAGTATAACATAGAAGGCATCAACCTATTGATGTTTGCAAATGACTATGAACTAGGAGCAATAGTCGACTCATTGAGTGCTGCGTTCAACATACAGAAGGGCCTTAGTGTGTCAGATGTGTGGTGTGTGATGTATGGCCACAATCTGACAGCTAAGTATTGCATTGTCATCCCCTATGTTACAAACCCTGAAACCCATTAACTACCACCTAGGCAGCTGTCAACATAATGGCAACTGTGTGTATGGGATGCAGCTGGACAGTACTTCCCTTTGATAGTTACGTCACCACAAAAGGCAGGTAGTCATATGTGGCACCCCTAATCATGACAGGGTGCCATCAAGGAATATAGAGATAACTGATCAGCCATACTCAACACCCATGTGACCCATAATAGATCACATATTTCCTTTAAGGGTTATTGTCCATGTGTAGATGGCCTACACTGCCCTTCACAATCCCTAGCTGCATTATGTAGCATGCAGCCTACCCTGAATAAAGCCATGTCCAACCCAGAGGTGTTGGACATGCTACACTTAACACATCCTGATCCCAAATAAACACATATGTCATGGACATCCACCTTTCTAGTACAAGGATCACAACATGCCTGACAGATCCCTGTTCCATACACTTAACATACTCTTGCCATACTATGCATCCCTTTCCAGCAAAGCTGCACATCGCCCCTCTCTGTGACATGGTGTGATGACCGAATGCCAAATATATCTGTAACCATGTGTATCAGTTCTGTGGCACTGCTTGAACTGGCCATTGAAACTTACCTGTCTGTTGCCTACAGCTAGGTAACCTGTCTGCCTAGGCTCATAAATGGCCCAGGGCACATAGCCTACTTGATCACTATGACCATACATGCTATAGTTGATATCCAACCCTGCACATACCATCAGGCTAGCTATTGTCCCATCTGTTACACATGTGCAACACAGGCAATACATACCAGGAAGCTACACAGCTGTACAATGCCATGTAGACGTATATGGCAAAACACATACATGCTTGCAAGTCTTCAGGGTCACAGGTCATGTCCCTAATGGCTATGTATGACTATATATGTGGCATATACACAGCATTAAGGTTGATTGCATTAATGTGAACACATCCAGGCATGTGCTGATAGGTAAAGACACCACTACAGGCAAACAGACATACCCACGTCAAGACAACATCAACATGGTGTATGAGCAATGTCATCACATGACACACACATATATGGTGATAGCATCACACAACAAGTAGGTGTCAAATGTGTGTGACTTATACATATCAGTGGTGTTAGTGTCATGTAGATTTACAAAGACGTATTTGTAATCTTAATAAATGTGATACACACGTATGTTCAGCTGTACTGCTGTACATCTCTGTGAGTTACTGTGACCTGTCTCCATCATTATGTCTTCCAGGTAGGCTATGTAGCAGACTGCTGCTGTACAGCTGCTTGGAGGATGAGGTCCTCATCCCATACCTCTTCGACAACTACACAACGCTCTTCAGCCATGTGCCACAGAATGCACAGCAGCGGGATGCCCTGTGGGAGGAACTCTGCAGGAGGGTAAATGATGTTGGCAGTCACAATCACACCTATCAGCAGGTGCGCTGACACTGCACTGACCTGATAAGACAGGAGAAACAGCATGCTAATGCATTCGCCAGGGAACATTGTGCAACAGGTGGGGGGGCACTCACCCAGCCCCCACTCACACATACCAAGGAGCTACTGGCCAACCTGGGGACACCTGCAGACCTCCATCCACAAGCTTTAGCTGGCTTTGTGGAGGTGGGTGTCTCTCAACCACTAAGCCTGGAGTTGCCTGGTAAGTCACTACTGCACATAAAACACAACTATATATCACATAGTTACATGTGTTACTGTACAATATGTAATGTAACATTATATGCAAGGCATGTATGCACACATGCCACATACTATAGTCTGCTACTCTATGTATGCACAGATGTTCATGCTCCATAGTATAGTCTATTGTACCGGCTTATGTGCAGACATGGACATTGCACCCTGTAGCTATCACACAGGTGTGGATAATTATCTTACTGCTGTGACACTCCTGTTTAGGTACCTCTGGTGTTTTGCAGTGACAGCAGCCTGTGTCAGGTGAGATTGTTATTATTTACCAGGCTTGATAATGTATGGAACATATTAATTGCATTCTATCTGCCATAACACACGTACACATAATGTATGGTGGTCCTGGTAATGGACACTGGTCAGACCTGCAAGGCATCACACTGTTTACCTATGTGAAACAATCAAAGACTATATGAAACACCTACACTAAACCTTCCAAACTGTCATTGCCAGATGTGTAGACAATAGTAAATACAATGGTGGAGGTGTGTTGCACTGTAGGGACAGATACTACATATCAGCATTACACATGTTAGGAATATGAACAGTTCTGTACAAAGAGCATATGTGTGCACACACACTAAATGTGTTGGAGCTGGAGTATGCCCGGTTCACAGGATATAGCCTTGTGGAGTATACCCTTGCTATGAATGTCACACAGTGGCATGTGCTATCAGACATGTCCATGACATGTAGTGGACTGACTGCAACACTGCTCAACTATCCTTCAAAACATGTCTCATATCCCATACATACCACCCTTTGTCTGCATAACTCTGTCCTCAGAGGAGTATATGACATCTATGGGTGTATGTCATATGGGATAACACTGACATGTGAAATAAGATGGCCATCACAACAATTGGACTCAACATGTGTACACATGGCCATGGAAGATGGCTAGAGACATCTAGCAGCACACACACAGTAGAAGTGATGTAAATGTGTGTCCACCCTGTTGTACATTGGCTAGACACAATACAACTATGGCCTTTGTGTAATGGTGTTATTGCAGATGTGAAACAGTAAACATCACACGGGCCTGTGCACAGCTTGTGTAGGCATAACATGAAACCACCACATAACATGTCTTGAACATCTGGAGTGTGTTACGACATGGAAGCATTCACCTATACAGTATCCAAATGCATTCATATTTTATTTATTATTATTTTATTTTTATTTTATTTTACATTTGTTGACCGGGCTAGTCTAACTGGATACATGTCCATTTTCAGTAGAGGCCTGGGGAGATAAGCTCCAAGATATAACAATGATATAAACAAGATAACAAATAAGGTAACATTAACAAAAACAAAATCATATTTACAATTCATATTACTGGTTATCACAGTAAAATTCAGCAGTGCAGAGTACAGGCATAAGATAGCATGCTAGTACAAAACAAGAAGTTCTAGCTGGAGATAGCATTGTGGTTAATAAGGAGGGAAATTACAGCTAATGAGATGTAGGGGTAGGAAGAGCAAAGTAGTTAGAGACATATAACTAGTCAGGTTTAGTACAGGGGCATAACCAGTGTGTTCTGAGGAAAACTTTCAATTTATTTTTGAAGTATGATAGAAAGGGCATTGAGGCGAGTTCACTGGGGAGGAGATTCCAGGCTTTTCCAACTGTATTAGAAAAGAGGGAGTTGCCTGCCTTGTTGCTTGGTTTAGTGGTATGGGAGCTGCCAGGTAAGAGGAAAAGAGGAAAGCCTAAGATGAGGTTTATAGATGTGGTGAGAGAGGACATGCAGGCGGTTGGTGTGAAAGAGCATGATGCAGAGGACAGGAAGAAATGGAAACAGAAGATCCGCTGTGGCAACCCCTAACGGGAACAGCCAAAAGAAGATGATGACGATGATGACATGCACATACATGTGTTGCACAACATACCCAGCTAACTTCAACACGAACACAGAAACCAAGTACAAAATAACTCCACAGATGAAAAAACTCAGTCCAGGAATCACGGATGTATTGCAACCAGAAATAAATTAAAATTGTTAAATAACTTTTATTAAATAAATGAATAAGAAACAGAAAATTGATCAAGCGCTTTCGCCTGGTTCCTACCAGGCTTTATCAAGATGTTAAACAGTCGAAAACAAGGCCATTTTATATCATCGTACATTAATCATGTGACCACTTAATTCACCACACATACCATTAATTATAATAATTAAATATTAAAAAAATTTAAAATGCTTGTAGTCTCTACAAAACTAATATTGCTACAAAACTTATTATTTTGAAATCTATCTAAATGCCTTAATTAATTCATGTGTATCAAAAATAAATCATATAAGAACAGATATATATAAATACATTGCATAAACAACTGATCATAAATATAATCTGCTAAAAAAAATAAATTAAGATACAAATGTTAAAAAATATATATGTATGCTTTGTGTATTCTTAATGTGAATCCTTATAATGAAAACACATTTCAGGTTAAAAGTTAATACAATGAAATAAAAATTCTTCACCGGTTAACTGTAGATTAACCACCAAGTGTCCAAAAATAAGTATTTTACTTTGTTCACAACTTCTCTCTGTTTAGTTTTAGTACACTTGCTATACTGGTACTATCATTTAGACCTGGGGATCTTGTTGCATTTAATTTTAATTGCCATAAATGTTCTTTATGCTCCAGACGGGTCTCCCAGTCACCTCCTCTAGGATCCTGGGTGACTTAGTCTAGAACAAGGAATTTCAAATGCATGTTACTACATTGCATTGAGTGTTTGAAAAAAGCATTAGTGTCTTTCTTCTTGTTAATTTTGTACAAATGCTCATAGATCCTTTTTCTTAGTGGCCTCTCGGTCTTGCCAACATAAAAACTGTAACATTCCATGCAAACCCCGAGATAAACCACCCCTTTTGATGCACAGTTATAATAACTTCGTATATTAACCTTGAAGTTCCTGGGGGGAATGTATAAACTACTACTATTGTATATATAAGGACACTGATTGCATGCACCACATTTAAAGGTGCCTACCTTGTTGGAAAAATATGAATACTTTTTGTCATTATTCCTGTTTTCCAATAAACCCTTTAAATTAATATCTCTCTTTCTTGTAAATCCGGGCTTAGCAGGTATGATTTTGTTAATGTCCTCCTGTAGTGTCAGCACTGGCCAATATGTCAGAATAGTCATTTCAACTTGTTGCGAGTCCCTAGTGTATGAGTATACAAAGTTGTTGTGTAATGATTGTTGTTCAGCATCATATGAGTGTTCTAGTGCCCTACCTTTACCAAGTAATGGTGGATATTTTGATTCCCTATTACTCAAAACCTCCTTTGCTAAATTATCCACCAAGTGGGCTGGGTAACCTCTCTCCAAAAAGAGTTTTTTTTAAAAATCAACTTCTTTAAGAAATAGATCGTGGGTACTTGTCATCCTGGATGCACGAATGAGTTGTCCTTTTATTATGCCGTTTTTCTGATAAAAAGGATGGCCACTATCAAAATGCAGAAATGTGTTGGAAAAAGTAATCTTTCTGTATATTTGAGATTGAAAAAGGTTATTAACGTGGTCTTTGAATAAAAGAACATCCAAATAGTGTAGGGAGTTTGGATAGATTGGTTTAATGAAATCTTGACCACACAATCTGAATTAAGTAACAACATGGTTAAGTTACTGGTGGAGTTCATGGAAGCAGTTCTTGAGAACAAGTTTATTTATTTTAATGGAGAGGTATTTAGACAAAAGAAAGGTGTAGTGATGGGTGCTCCATGTGCCTCGACATAAGTGAATATAGTATTATATTATTCGGAAAACAAATATATATTTTCATCGAGTTGGGCTGAACATATTACTTATTATAAACGCTACCTGGATGACATTTGTATACTATGGGATGGTGACATGGACAGTTTCTCAAATTTTATTCCTTACATTAATTCTACTACAGGTTTTTTAGCTTTCACACATAATGTGAGTGAAAACTCCCTACACTATTTGGATGATCTTTTATTCAAAGACCACGTTAATAACCTTTTTCAATCTCAAATATACAGAAAGACGACTTTTTCCTACACATTTCTGCATTTTGATAGTGGCCATCCTTTTTATCAGAAAAAAGGCATAATAAAAGGACAACTCATTCGTGCATCCAGGATGACAAGTACCCACGATCTATTTCTTAAAGAAGTTGATTTTTAAAAAAACTCTTTTTGGAGAGAGGTTACCCAGCCCACTTGGTGGATAATTTAGCAAAGGAGGTTTTGAGTAATAGGGAATCAAAATATCCACCATTACTTGGTAAAGGTAGGGCACTAGAACACTCATATGATGCTGAACAACAATCATTACACAACAACTTTGTATACTCATACACTAGGGACTCGCAACAAGTTGAAATGACTATTCTGACATATTGGCCAGTGTTGACACTACAGGAGGACATTAACAAAATCATACCTGCTAAGCCCAGCTTTACAAGAAAGAGAGACATTAATTTAAAGGGTTTATTGGAAAACAGGAATAATGACAAAAAGTATTCATATTTTTCCAACAAGGTAGGCACCTTTAAATGTGGTGCATGCAATCAGTGTCCTTATATATACAATAGTAGTAGTTTATACATTCCCTCCAGGAACTTCAAGGTTAATATACGAAGTTATTATAACTGTGCATCAAAAGGGGTGGTTTATCTCGGGGTTTGCATGGAATGTTACAGTTTTTATGTTGGCAAGACCGAGAGGCCACTAAGAAAAAGGATCTATGAGCATTTGTACAAAATTAGCAAGAAGAAAGACACTAATGCTTTTTTCAAACACTCAATGCAATGTAGTAACATGCATTTGAAATTCCTTGTTCTAGACCAAGTCACCCAGGATCCTAGAGGAGGTGACTGGGAGACCCGTCTGGAGCATAAAGAACTTTTATGGCAATTAAAATTAAATGCAACAAGATCCCCAGGTCTAAATGATAGTACCAGTATAGCAAGTGTACTAAAACTAAACAGAGAGAAGTTGTGAACAAAGTAAAATACTTATTTTTGGACACTTGGTGGTTAATCTACAGTTAGCCGGTGAAGAATTTTTATTTCATTGTATTAACTTTTAACCTGAAATGTGTTTTCACTATAAGGATTCACATTAAGAATACACAAAGCATACATATATATTTTTTAACATTTGTATCTTAATTTATGGTTTTTTAGCAGATTATATTTATGATCAGTTGTTTATGCAATGTATTTATATATATCTGTTCTTATATGATTTATTTTTGATACACATGAATTAATTAAGGCATTTAGATAGATTTCAAAATAATAAGTTTTGTAGCAATATTAGTTTTGTAGAGACTACAAGCATTTTAAAATTTTTAAATATTTAATTATTATAATTAATGGTATGTGTGGTGAATTAAGTGGTCACATGGTTAATGATCAGTTGTTTATGCAATGTATTTATATATATATCTGTTCTTATATGATTTATTTTTGATACACATGAATTAATTAAGGCATTTAGATACATTTCAAAATAATAAGTTTTGTAGCAATATTAGTTTTGTAGAGACTACAAGCATTTTAAAATTTTTAAATATTTAATTATTATAATTAATGGTATGTGTGGTGAATTAAGTGGTCACATGGTTAATGTACGATGATATAAAATGGCCTTGTTTTCGACTGTTTAACATCTTGATAAAGCCTGGTAGGAACCAGGCGAAAGGGCTTGATCAATTGTATGTTTCTTATTCATTTATTTATTAAAAGTTATTTAACAATTTTAATTTATTTCTGGTTGCAATACATCCGTGATTCCTGGACTGAGTTTTTTCATGTGTGGAGTTATTTTGTACATGGTTTCTGTGTTCGTGTTGACGTTAGCTGGATTTGTCTCGTTTTTCCATGGCTGAAGACTTGGAACAGGTTGATTTTTTGAATACACCTATTTTAGTCCGCAATGAACCAGAAGATGCTCCAGTTACACGCGGAGAATTTAATCAAGTTTTAACGCTGTTAACTCAAATGAATAAGTTGTTAACTTCACGTAACATTAGCTGCACTCCCTCGTTACCTGGTAACCAACAACAAGGGTTGAACAGGAAGCATACATCACCACTACCTAAGGAGCCGAATGGCGTGTTAAGAGCGACACCTCCTGATGAGATTTTATTGGTAGGAACTGATCTTCAGGAACAACAAGCTAGGGCCCAATCGAGCTGGACAAACAGGCATGGTGGCCAACGTAAGGATTTCAACTTCCATGCATGGACTGAGCAGCAATTTTAAGCAAGGTACTGTTTTGAGTTTTCAAAAACACAATAACTGTATGGAACTTGATTTTGACAAACTAAACGATAAACTATACGCTTATAAAAATACGCAACTGGAGATAGATTATCTGAGAGAATGCGTTCGAGTGCAACGTATCCCAAAAGGACTACGTTGTTTTAAATTTCCAAACAACGCTGTGCTTGGCTCCACCTTATACACGAAGTTGGTAGAGCTGTTTGACAAAACTGGTTTGGAAATGTTGGATCTTATGATTCAAGATTATGAAATCAAAGCCAACTCTTTGTTGAACAAACTGACAGTGTTAAATGACAACATTGTTAAAGACAAGAACTTTTCTAGTATTAAAAAATATTATGACAATGTTTTTAATGAAATAGATCAGCACTGTGTTAAGATAGTTAGTCGCAAGATAAGGAAGTTAGAGCATGACCTGATTGAATATAGGGATGGGAGGGCTTACCCCTTGCCAGGAAAATTCAAACGTAATATTACTAATGGCGAGGAGAGGACTGATATTTCTGAAAACACTGACAATATCAACATCCCATTAGCAGACCCACCCAGGAGAAGTAAACGAATTGCCCAAAAAGATAATAAAAACCAACATCAGGTTTTTCAATTTCCCCAGGGCAGACCAGGGGGCAGGAATACATTTTACCAACAGAGTTGGAACAGGTCACGCAGGTAAGTGATTCTAATGGAGTCTGTTCAGTAGATTGGGGCAATTTTAATGGAGATTCGCCTAGTGGTAACTACAAAGTGGTAACTAAGGATAGTTTTATTATTTACAACTTTACAGATACTATATTAACCCCTGACTTTTTTGAGTTGTTTACCAGAGGTTTTCAATTTGTTCCCCTGCGTACCATGGATTTATCTAAAACACTAGTAGAATTTAAATTGTTCATCAGGAGACTGAATCTTGCCCTATTTTTTAAAGGACAAACTTTAACTAACCATACAAACACAAGGAGTAGTACTTTCAACCCCCCCACCCATCCTACTCTAAGAATGTTTGAGGAATTAGTGGAGATGGACCTAAGAAAGAAATATCCACTTGGTTCAAATCAACCACCTAATAATTTTGATTTTCACTTATATCAACTAACCAATTTACTCAAAGAAGAAGGTATCAAGGTAATGAAACCTGACAAGGGTGGGGGTGTTGTCTTAATGTATAATTGGGCATATGAGACACATATTCACAATATGTTACAGGATGTTGTTACGTATGAATCACTTTCCAGGAACGAGGTGAACATAGCGTACTCTAAGATCAACTTCATGTTAATGGACCACTTGATGCAGGGTGCTATTAATGAAAAGTTACATAACTACTTGCATGTCTCAAAACCCAGGATCCCGGTAATCTTTGGGATTCCAAAAGTTCACAAAGTACTGAACCCTTTAAAGTTCAGACCCATAGTAGCAGGAGCTGGCAGTATCTCAGAGCCTCTAGGGAAATTTATTTACCAGACACTGAAAACATTTGTTTTAACTTTAAAATCTATTTGTAAAGACTCCTGGGAATTTCTTAATGATGTTCAGCAAAGTTTGTACAACCCAAAGATATTAATGGCAACCATAGATATTATAGAATTATTTCCCAGTATTCCTCACTCCATAGAACTAGATTGCTTTAATGAAATCTTGACCACACGATCTGAATTAAGTAACAACACGGTTAAGTTACTGGTGGAGTTCATGGAAGCAGTTCTTGAGAACAACTTTATTTATTTTAATGGAGAGGTATTTAGACAAAATAAAGGTGTAGCGATGGGTGCTCCATGTGCCTCAACATACGCGAATATAGTATTATATTATTGGGAAAACAAATATATATTTTCATCGAGTTGGGCTGAACATATTACTTATTATAAACGCTACCTGGATGACATTTGTATACTATGGGATGGTGACATGGACAGTTTCTCAAATTTTATTACTTACATTAATTCTACTACAGGTTTTTTAGCTTTCACACATAATGTGAGTGAAAACTCCCTACACTATTTGGATGTTCTTTTATTCAAAGACCACGTTAATAACCTTTTTCAATCTCAAATATACAGAAAGACGACTTTTTCCAACACATTTCTGCATTTTGATAGTGGCCATCCTTTTTATCAGAAAAAATGCATAATAAAAGGACAACTCATTCGTGCATCCAGGATGACAAGTACCCACAATCTATTTCTTAAAGAAGTTGATTTTAAAAAAAACTCTTTTTGGAGAGAGGTTACCCAGCCCACTTGGTGGATAATTTAGCAAAGGAGGTTTTGAGTAATAGGGAATCAAAATACCCACCATTACTTGGTAAAGGTAGGGCACTAGAACACTCACATGATGCTGAACAACAATCATTACACAACAACTTTGTGTACACATACACTGGGGACTCGCAACAAGTTGAAATGACTATTCTGACATATTGGCCAGTGCTGACACTAGAGAAGGACATTAACAAAATCATACCTGCTAAGCCCAGCTTTACAAGAAAGAGAGACATTAATTTAAAGGGTTTATTGGAAAACAGGAATAATGACAAAAAGTATTCATATTTTTCCAACAAGGTAGGCACCTTTAAATGTGGTGCATGCAATCAGTGTCCTTATATATACAATAGTAGTAGTTTATACATTCCCTCCAGGAACTTCAAGGTTAATATACGAAGTTATTATAACTGTGCATCAAAAGGGGTGGTTTATCTCGGGGTTTGCATGGAATGTTACAGTTTTTATGTTGGCAAGACTGAGAGGCCACTAAGAAAAAGGATCTATGAGCATTTATACGACATTAGCAAGAAGAAAGACACTAATGCTTTTTTCAAACACTCAATGCAATGTAGTAACATGCATTTGAAATTCCTTGTTCTAGACCAAGTCACCCAGGATCCTCGAGGAGGTGACTGTGAGACCCGTCTGGAGCATAAACAACTTTTAAGGCAATTAAAATTAAATGCAACAAGCTCCACAGGTCTAAATGATAGTACCAGTATAGCAAATGTACTAAAACTAAACAGAGAGAAGTTGTGAACAAAGTAAAATACTTATTTTTGGACACTTGGTGGTCAATCTACAGTTTGCTGGTGAAGACTTTTTATTTCATTGTATTAACTTTTAACCTGAAATGTGTTTTCACTATAAGGATTCACATTAAGAATACACAAAGCATACATATATATTTTTTAACATTTGTATCTTAATTTATGTTTTTTTAGCAGATTATATTTATGATCAGTTGTTTATGCAATGTATTTATATATATCTGTTCTTATATGATTTATTTTTGATACACATGAATTAATTAAGGCATTTAGATAGATTTCAAAATAATAAGTTTTGTAGCAATATTAGTTTTGTAGAGACTACAAGCATTTTAAAATTTTTAAATATTTAATTATTATAATTAATGGTATGTGTGGTGAATTAAGTGGTCACATGGTTAATGTACGATGATATAAAATGGCCTTGTTTTCTACTGTTTAACATCTTGATAAAGCCTGGTAGGAACCAGGCGAAAGCGCTTGATCAATTTTCTGTTTCTTATTCATTTATTTATTAAAAGTTATTTAACAATTTTAATTTATTTCTGGTTGCAATACATCCGTGATTCCTGGACTGAGTTTTTTCATCTTTGGAGTTATGTTGCACAACATACACATACATCCACATCAAGCCACAGATACAGTACATTCACCTTGCTGGTGTCAGACATCACTGTCATGCCTGCTCCTCATGTGTGTGAGGTACACAGATGGCATGTGGGACATAGAGTACTTGTAAGTTAGCCATGTGTGGGCATAGTAGCTAGGTATCAGTAATATAGTTGCAGATGTGCAGGGGTGTCATGCGTATACCCTTCTGTGACCTGTGTCACACATTCCACATTAGGATTTATTGTGTATACACCTCAGTGTCGTGGGTCACATTCCACATTAGATATGTATGGTATGTGAACATAGTCATGGCTATGAACTGTGTCAGTAGCTCACACTGTATAGAAATTGTGAAGCCACATGATGCCCTGCAATGGCTATGCACATCAGCTCAGTGTGCAGTATGTCCCTGCATATTTGTAGGGTGGACAGACAACATTGCATCAGCTGAAGGCCCATGTTAGTATAACACATTCCTGCATTGGAACACCATTACTGTACAGTAAATTGGAAAGGACACCATTGTGTTGCACATGTATGCATGTCATTCAACACATCGGCAGAAAACATGTCATACTACATGTGACTGGCAAGGTCATACGCCACACAGCAGGCTGGTGTACTGTAAACCTGTGCTGGTCTGTGGCACCATTGCAAAGTAGGGACAGCCATGTCAAACATGTATGTACAGCCACATGCACAATGTCTACACTCAGCTCAGGGGTAGGCAGAATAATGTTGAACAGACATGCACTGCTTTGAGGGAGATATGCAAGCTAGGGCTCAGGCAAACATAGTATGCAGTCAACATACCCTACTGCTCATGTCCTCACACATAGGGGCGGTGGCCAACACAAAGCATCAGTGGCAGATGTACAAAGGTCAGCGATGGTCTGTTAACATGTGGTGTATGTTGCACACACCATTGCAGTGCAGTGCAACAGTGCAAAGTGCATGCATTGTGTTGCAGGTATGGGGCATAGGCTACTAACACAAATGGTGCAATACAGGTATGTATGCTAACGACCACTATAATTATGTAAGGTGCATGCCGTCTGTTATACCACATGCATGCTGTTGTGTGCAACTCAGGGATGTATGATAACTATGACTATAAGCTGAAACTTTAATTGTCTAAGCTGAATGCCATCTGCCATATCACCTGCATGTAGTGTGTGTGTCTGTGTGTCTGTATGTGTGTGTCTCTGTCTGTCTGTCTCTGTCTGTCTGTGTGTGTGTCTCTGTCTGTCTGTGTCTCTGTGTGTCTCTGTATCTGTGTGTGTCTGTCTGTGTGTGTCTCTCTCTGTTTGTGTATGTCTGATATAACTTGTAATGTACAGTTCTTGTCTTCCCCTCACAGGTGTTGATGTAGGTGTGTTGCCCTCCTGCGGTCCACCTGATGTTAGTGTCCCCACAGACTCTAGCAGTGATGATGACAGTATGATTGAGGAACAGACAGGGTTGTCAGGGGCTGAATCTATGCCATTGGTTGCCATTCCACCTGGCTCCCCCTCATACTTGCATACAGTTCCCCTGCCTGCACATACCCCATCACCACCGGCCATAGGGGAAGGACAGTTGGCGGGTGGTTGCATGGAACAGGGAAGTGTGGTGACTATGGAAGGTGTGCCTGCACACCATGATCCCAGTAAACAGACTGGTGATGTCCCACACAGGCATGTGCCCAGCGCTGCTCGTAGGAGGACCACTGGCCAACACGCCCCTGCAAGACCAAGAACATCAGCTGGTGTCACCAGACACATGTTTCGGGCTGTAATGAAGGCACAGGCACGTGCTGAATGGCACAACAGAGATGGTCTGAGGCTTCAGAGGGCTGCTGTCCTTTCATTAACTGACAACATCCAGTCATTTGCTCACCATCATCTTGCAGATGTTTTGGATAGACGATTGGATGACATGGTGGGAGTCCTGGACCATGGCATGTCAATCCTCGAGCGTGGAATGTCTGTGCTGGAACATCTGGTGGGAGTGAGGCATCGGGCATGTGGACGTAGGCCAGCTACATCACCTGTTGAAGGTCTACGTGAACATGCTACTGCACATGCCCACTCCCATAGTGGCAGTAGCAGCAGCAGTACTGCTGGTGCTGTGCAGTCCGCACCAGGACACAGCAGGCCACGTGCACGTGGTCCTGGATGTTTCCAACAGGGCCACAATTCCAGTCGACATGTGTTATCAGACGGTACCCAATCTGGACCTCTGCCTGGTAGTGCCCATGCAACCTCTGGCAGGCGCAGGTCATGTAGCCGTGGCTGGACACCGTAAACTGTGAAACCTGCCTTGTACAATCTGCAGCTGTCAGTATTACCCTTGTGTAGCCCAGCCACATGCCAGACCTGTGTGCATGCATACACACACTGAAAAAAATGTAGGGCACCTCACACACACACGCATAACATCCACACACACCCAATCATATCACAGGCCATAACACACATGCATGATGTCATCCAAAGGCACAGCCTAGTCCTCTGGCAAACATTATCACCCTGTGCATATGATGATGCCTGTGCTGCATCCCTGTCATCCACACCATCGGTGCAGGGACATGTTCATATGGTCTGATGCACAGGGTGAACATACTAGGCAGACAATTGTAGATTAATATTGTTGAGTAGTGTTGACAGGCAGCAGACATGTATTGCAGTTTTAGAATGCATTTTGTATGTTTGACAGTATGTATCATGTGTAACAACACTAACAGCATGTTGATCTTGATGTTCTGCCTTCCTCTTTCAAGTGTAGTTGCATGTGCCAAGGGATGGTGGTGTTTGCCGGAGTCCCATATGTAAATGTTGATTACCCACAGGTCAGTATGACAATACCTGCATGCACTTTGTAGCTTCCACATCGCAGTTATATTCTCCCATGTTTCAATTATGTTTACTGTTCTAATGATCCAAGAGCATGATTGCTGTGTAGTAAGCTACTGTGTTCAGAGCCGTCACATCTATAGTGGGTGACATCACAGGTATAGTTACTTGGAGTGCGGAATGGGTATAAGAGTGGTATGCTTGATGACAAGAGTAAAGGCCAGTGGAAATAGTGGCTTCTCATTGGGAAGCAGTAATACCCACTGTCATGACAACATGCAAACACAGACACACCCACACACTCAGGGATTCCAGACACAGTAACACACACTCTGACACACACACACAGTTGCCAGTGTTCGGATGAGAACCCTTGCCTATGTGCATATCATCATTATAGTACCACGCAATTACAAGACGCACCACAGAGATTACACATGTACAGGTAGTTGGAATGGCCTACGATCGAGGACATTGACAGGGATACTACAGTGCAGTGAGTGTATGTGGGTGGGGGGGTCCATCAGTAGGCTATGTAACAACAGGTCACTCTCCAGGGTGTACATTTTAACAGGTGGTTAGTATGCCCATCTACCATTGATGATATCAACAGAGATGCTAGACTGCTTTGAGTGGATGGGGGGTGGGGGCATTAACATTTCACTATGGTACAATACAGTCTCACTCCAGGAACCAGACAGCCATACACACGGACAGCCATACACACACACACACACACACACACACACACACACACACACACACACACACACTGGCATTCACAAAGATATACACCTATGTCACACACATACAGACACTTTACATGTGTGAGGTTTAACCACCTGCCTATGCCTTTTTTTCTACACTTCACTCTGTACTGGGGTCAACAACAGTGTTCGGGAGAGTGATAACATGTGGGATGTATTCCCAACCATACGTGACATAAATGGACACACACCCACACATGCCAGTACTGTGAATCAAACACCTGCCTATCTCATGATAGGTACTACAGCAGTACAGCACTATCACATCCGGTACAATGCTTACTGACTCTTTCTTTTGACAACTGTTTTGATATATGCACATTATATGCACAGGGGTGGTATTACTGTTACAGGTGTCATGGGTTTTGCCTTTGGTGTCACCCTTACAGCATTCTACATCTCCTGTCTTCCACTTCAATTAACAAAACCTGACCTTAGCAGGTACACAGGTTATTGTAAGACTGGTTGTAACACACCAGTGAGCTGTCCTCAGTAATCATTCATCTGCAAAGAAGCCCCACCACTTAGTAGCCATGTCCAAACATCTGTCCATACCTCATGTACGGCTTACTGTACTTAGAGCATATCACCATATACAGTTGGCAATGTTATGGCTGTATTGCAACAGCATGATGTACTAAGATAACAGTCACCTTCAGACATCAGACACTGCACACGCGTGGAATCTACACAAACAGCAATACATGTACACATATGCGGTCTACATCAGTGCATGCACTAGCAGGTCAAGAGGATACATTCCACACCTTCCCCACGCCATGTGTGAAACATAGCTGAGCATTACACCATAATGGATGTTGTATTCATGTACTGGTAGGACACCACCACTTTCACTGAGAAGCCAAGTGTACATATTATTACAACAGCACAAATCAGGGTGACACACACAACATTATTCCATGTCATGCTCCTACAAACTATTACTTGACAATGCCATGGTGAAGCCAGGGCACTGTAATGGCAACAGTGAGCACATCATATTTGCCACAGACACCTCATGTGTACTGGAAGAGTACCAGCAATGTGCTCTGTTAGAGCTAGGCAGTACACTCATTCAAGCATGTGTGAGGTCTGTGACTTGTAAACATCTCACCCCAGCATGTACTGGCTATTGTGGTACTAAGGCTAATGTCCAGACAGCACACAGCATGCATGACTTGCAATTGTTGACATGGGGTTTATGTAGGAGCTGTGGCCACACATGGCTGTACATGCCATGAACATATCATCTGTGACTACTCAGGAACATACACTGCAGAGCTGGATTTCCCAGATTTGGTCGATACAGGCCTTGTGTAGGTCCTATGGTCCTGTTATTTGGGTGTGTTTGTAGGCATTGCATTAGGTGGACATGTCTAAAGACATACATGCCACAGGGAGTGTTGTATGATATGACAGGTGTCATGTGTGACCATTAGAGAGGGGATATTACCTCTGTCAATATAGATCTCGAACCTTATGTACTGTTAGCATGCTATCTGCCATGTGCATGTGTGTAATGACTGTAGCCAACTGTATGTAGAAAGGTAAACAAAAGCTATGATAATGTAATTTATGTTGTATGAGTGTGGGATGTACATATCCAGGGCAGGTACGGTGAGGTCATATCCAACCATGAGGGTGTTGTTTACTGGTGTACAGCAACAGTCGACCGTGTTAATGCTGACAACATCCGAGGGACCATAGTATGTGTACAACTGAGCTGGTTACAAACAGTGGTATTATTGTATTGCATAACACATTATGCAGCTGTGTCTGTACATAGGTACTTTGCACAGTTTATGTAGGCCTTGGTACAGTCCACCAATCGAGGGTTATCTGGTGGTCTACCATACTATGTCATACCACATATGGATGTGTGTTGGTAGTCTGGGAACAAGGTGGTGGATGTATATGAGGATACAACCTAGAATGCAGCATTTGCCACTGTCACCTGTACCTGACTCATCTGTGATGTGTTACGTTGAGTAATGGTCTTTACATGTGAGTAGCCTTTATGAATATGTGTACACCACCACCTGGTATGGTCCATAAACCTGTTATGGCCCACATGTCTGGATCTGAGTTATATGGTGGTAGTGCAATTGTACACTACAGAGCCATCAGCCAGGTGTTCCTCACTGCACAGATGTTGGTATTCCCCATTGTAGGTTCTACACTGAGCAAATGGATTACTAAAGTCACACATCTAGCACGGGTTAGCATAAGCATCCAACGCAATTGTCATGTAGGTGTCAGGGTGTTACTTCTGTGTGTAGGAAATTTGCCTTAGAATGCGGCTATATGGGTAAATGTGACCTAGGTATTATCCACACACGTGTAACATGGATGCATTTGCTCTGTGTTGAAAGGCTCGTTGTTCGGTCATGACAGCCCGGAATGACAGACACTGGACAACCTCATAATAACAGCAGGACATTGGCTCATTGTTTTGATCTAGCAGTTGCCAGCCATACCATGACATCACTGCACGTGGCATTAATGTGCTTGGTAACAAATGCCCCATGTAAGGAGACGGACAGCAGCAGAACTTGTGTATATAACCAATGTGAGATATACATAGGGTAGCAGTCCTGCTAATAATGACAACTACTAACACAGCCGGGAGAGGTCATCTTGACATCTGCACCTCAGTACCATTACACAAGGTGGTTCACACATTATGCTTGCACATGCCACTGTTCCACGTATAATGCCACTGTCCACAACCTGCTATCAATGTATTCCAAGAGAAACAGACTGTGTGTGTGTGTGTGTGTGTGTGTGTGTGTGTGTGTGTGTGTGTGTGTGTGTGTGTGTGTGTGTCTCTGTCTGCATGAGACAAGAGCAATGCTTTTTAGAGTATGCACACTCTGTACAATTCACATGACCACCTTTGACAATCTTGCTGATGTCACCCACCTAGGAATACACCTCTAGGACTGGTGTAATCCAGTATTCTCCATAGCACGTGCTGTAACTGCATATTGCTGTAGTGTGATAAACTAGTTAGGGAGGGGTTCTGTTCCAAGAGAGACCAACTGTGTGTTTGTGTGTCTGACTCTGTCTGCCTAAGACAAGAACAATGCTTTTTAGAGTATGCGCACTCTGTACAATTCACATGACCACCTTTGGCAATCCTGCTGATGTCACCCACCTAGGAATACACCTCTAGGACTGTTGTAACCCAATATTCTCCATAGTGCGTGCTGTAACTGCATATTGCTGTAGTGTGATACACTAGTTAGGTAGGGGTTCTATTCCAGGGTATGGCAGGTGTGTGTGTGTGTGTTTGACTGTCAGAGCCTGTGTGGAGATGGCTGTGAGTGTCTCACCACTGGACATGTTGGGGAGTGGATTTTGTAGTTTTCCTATATAGTGATCATCTTATATGTCACAATGTCTACCTCATGAGGAGTACAGATGTCAGTCAGCCACGGGACTGGGTTGGCAAGTCATACCCCTACATCTGTCAAAAGGCCTAGTGAACAAAGTATGCAACACTACTATTACCCAGAATACGTCCCAAACCCATGTGTCATACACAAGTACACTTGCCTAGAATATCCCGCTATGTTGTTAGTACCCTGCACATTGATGACAGTTAGTAGGCATGGTATGATTGCAGTGGGCTGCAGAGGGCATGGCACCCTGTACAGCAGTACAATAGGCACTTAATTGTGGACAATGTGCCTTCACTATGTTCCCCACTGGATGCCTGCAACATATGTGGTGCTATCAAATGTGATCCACAGAGGCCATACAATGCCTTACACATGTGCCCTGTATGGACTGATGCCACTGACACCAGGGAATACCTGTATCATGCTATCAATGCAGGTGCAGGGTCAAACTGATGACTATGAGCAGGTTCTGCCACAGCAGGCCAGTATTGGCATATCGGAGGATAACAGTCTGTGTACACAACATGTGCCAGCCAAACCAGGTACACCTGTACATGTCACTGTACATTACTGTGGGATATGCACATCCCATGTAATGTTCATGTCAAGGACTATCAAACACAGACATGGCATGAATTGCAAAGCTATGGCCATACACAATGGTAACCAGGATGTCAGGGCAGTTCATACAATACCCATTTGTGTGGGACATTGCAGACACTACACCCATGTACCACACTGCACACCATTGTCAGGTGGCATGATGCCAAGGATTACCCTCACCCAGCCTTGTACAGCCATCTTGCACAGCCAACCACTGCACACCCATAAAGCAATGCACATATGCATGTCAGTACTGGCACCTTGTGTCTGCATGTGGGGTATGATGCTCCCAACCACAGTCACTCCCAGTATAACTCCCATTGGCATACCAACAGATGTCAAATACATTCACATGCCCTAGCCCATAGAACCTCCAGATATCACCTGTGGTGCATGTAGTACCTGTGCATTATTGCAGTGTGGCAAACTAAGAAGTTTGGGAGTGTATTTGTGGGCCTGGTGAAGAGTGTCAATGTGAGTTCCTTAGAGAGTGTGGTTGTGTTGACAATGACATCCGTTCATGTGGACAGCCATGTGTGCTACACCTAATGTATGTCTACTATATCTCTGTTGCAGATGTCACTCACCAGCACACATATATGTTCTTACAGCACACCAACATGTCAGCTCTGTGGCGCATGGAGTACCTGCATGCACTTGTAATAGTAATGACTAGTCAGTCAGGGGTTTGACCCCTGTACTGGTAGGTGTGTGACAGACGATGCTTAGATTTTAGTCTCCAAGCCCTTCTCTGATGTACTTTGCCTCTGTCTGTCCTTCCCACACACTCTCTGGTAGATGTGGAGGTGTACACCTGCTCAGCAGCAGCTTGTGTATTGTAAGTGATGGTCATGATCAGGTGATGGCCTCTGCACCTATTGCAGTCCTCCTCTAGCTGATTGTATGTGGAACAGCTGTGATGATGTTCCCATAGCCATTTGCATGAAAAACACAGTACAATGTCTAGGAACATCATGTTGGTGTTTGCCCATGACAGTCGTTGTGAGTGGTACCTGGATCTGGTGTTTGGTAAACAGCATCACAGATGATATCTGGATGTTCCTCAAACAACATACACAGTGGGAAATAGCCTAAAGACAGGAGGGTGATGTGTCAGACATGACTACAGCATGTAAGTGTAGCTATGTTTCATTGAGAATTCTGTCTGTTTAACAAGTTGTGTGTGGTAATGGCTATTCTGCATGTTTTAAAACTGACAAGACAGTTCTCTGTTTGTGAGGGACCCCCATCTGTAGGGCCATCTGCAGACTGGTCAGTGTGTGGAACCATTTGTTTCCTGTGTTATTCACTGAACACACATCTGTGAACAGCAGTAGCATAGTGTGACGATTGTAGCCAGTACACGGAGTACATGGTGATAGTGATGAGTTACTGCTATCACATCCCTGACTGGACATATGTCACATGAAACAGTGGTATGACAGACACTGTCTGGGTTCTCAGTGACATGCCAATAATGGGCCACTGTTCATAGCTGCAGTCACACATCTTCTACACTTTGTACAGATGTCATGCAGTATATATGCATGTGTTGTACTCCCTCTGCAAATGTATACCATCTGTTGTTTTGGGTTGATGGCCATATCTATGCATGCTGTTGTAAGTAATCCTGAATGCTGTTGACTATTACTAAGCCATATATGTGTTTAAACTGCAACACCATAGGCTGTATGGGTTTGGAGGTCCCGGCAGAACCTCCTGTCCCACATCAGCTGGCCATGGCACCGGGCACCAGCACATCTGGGGCCCAGCCTTGGACCTCCATCTCTGCTGGCTCTGCATCACCTTCTGGTGGCACCACCACTGAGGATGGGGCTTGTTCCCCCCGGGAGTAGGTCCAGACAGGAACATGTTCGCTGACGTACAATCCTGGACGTGGTGAGTATGGGGCTCAATAAGGGGTTCTGAGGCCAGATATGCCAACTCAAGAGCAGAGTGTCACATTTACAAGATGAGGCTACCCCTCCTAGACAGCCACCAGCACTGCCACCTTTGCAGCTATTTTGGTGCAGTGGTGGCTGCCCATGGCTGGGGACCTCCATCCCACTGGTTCCATCTGGGGGCTCATGAGCTTGTGAATGCCGAACACCCCTCCCCATCTGAGGTGTATCCCCCCACGTGTCATATACCAACCCTGTATGCTGTCTTGTCTGCTTGTCTGTCATCCTACCCTACCTATCCTCCACAAGCATACCTAGTCTCCTTCCCCCACATCCCACTCTCACCCTATGGAAACAAAAGGCCAATCAGTTCCTAGAACAACATTTGCCCCATACATAGCTGTCCATTTCACACACGTGTCCACTGGACACATGTAACCCTTTTAATATGCATCACAACGTACTCCAGTTGTCCTCACCCCTGTCTCTCAGGTGCACGATCCTAGTATGCACATGACTCCTAAATGTTCCAGGTACACGTGATGCGGACGACCCCATTGTACACACAACACTACCGGTCCCTCTATGTTTACCCTATTTACCTTTATCATGATGATGAAGTTGCACACCACCTTGCAAGAGTACTGTTCTCACATAATGCTAACGAAAAAACTTGAAAAACTGTTGAGAAAACCAGGAGACCAAAGAAAAAACAAATTTTTTTTAGCGCTTTCATCCACAAATTTAATACGTGAACTTCTTCAGAAACACTTACACTGTGGCAACTTGTGCTGGGGGCTGATAAGCCGCCTGGCCTTAATGAGTCCATTAATTTAAAATGTTTTTAAAGTATAGACAATGTATTAATTAACTACATACATATATACATTTACACATTTTTTTATTACATCATTATTTTTTTATTTTTTTATTGTAATACATATATATATATATATATATATATATATATATATATATATATATTTTTTTTTTTTTTTTCACTGTAATATACTTTCCTTCACTGGGTTGTTTTTATTCATGATCATTCTCCATCATTTTTTATTTATATTTATGTATATATATTTTTCAACAATATCAATTAATCAATATGAGGTAATTTCCTGTATTGTTAAGTATTTAAGGAACTGGGTTCATTGTGTAAGTGTTTCTGAAGAAGTTCACGTATTAAATTTGTGGATGAAAGCGCTAAAAAAACATTTGGTTTTTCTTTGGTCTCCTGGTTTTCTCAACAGTTTTTCAAGTTTTTTCGTTAGCATCATTTAGTGGTTCATTTATTTTTGTGGTTTGTGGTTTTCTGGAGAGTTTACCATGGCGGCTGAGAGTACCAATTCGAGCGGTCAAGACAGTTTGCTTGACATGATTGTGTATCCAGTTCCTGCTAGTGGTTCTACTTGTGGCATCAGTGGGGAGCAAAAATCCCAGGAAGAACTTGTATCTTTGATCATTAGGATAGTCAAAGATACTCTTCAACACACTGATATCAAGGACAATGTATCTGATACCCATTCAGCTGATTCTGTGCGTAGTTTGGCTTGTTCACTTGAGAAAAAAGATAAAAAGGATAAGACATCTTTCCCTATCATCACTTCCAATTCATCGGGGAGAGATGTAGGAAGTGACGTCACAGCCAGTACGAGTCATTTAGTTACGGCAGTTACATCGGCGTCTATGGACAACAGTAATGGCATGAGTCAAACCGACGTTTGGGATTATATTTGTAAACCGCACATCAATCCGTTTGCGGATATACAAATTGACGCTTTGGACCATGGAGCAAGTAAGTCATATAATGACAGTGTTTACACGGACAATGTCAATTGTAAAAAAAGTATTTATGAATTGGAAAAAATGGTATATAGACATGTTACATTGGAACTAGAGATCTCTTATTTGGGAGAATGCATTACAAGAAAAATTGTGCCTCAGGGCTTGCGGACAGCCAAGTTCCCAAATTGTGTCACCGATGGTGACGATTTGAGTACTAAATTAATAGAACTTTACAACAATACTGGTTTAGCCATGATGGGTTACTTGGTCACTTTTTATGAAAACGAACTTGAAACTATTAAAGAACATATTAAACAACTTGATGAAAAAATCAAGAGTTTTAGTTGTTTCAAGGATTACATTATTTTATACAATGGTGTGGAGGCGAAGGCCGATAGGCACCGAGCATCTATTGTGGCCAGGAAACACAATAAACTCAAAAGAGACATTTTAGCATACCAGTCGAAACAGGCCTATGTATTGCATGATAGGTTAGAAGAGAATTTGGACAGTGTTCATGGTAAAGGTAACACTGTATGTTTGAATACAAATGATGGGGCCCAAGAGGTTCCAAATACAGTATCTGCACCAGTGGATGTTCATGTTGGAACTAACATTTCAGACAAGAATACTGGACAAATCGTTGCAGCTGATGAGGAGGGTGGAACAATTTTTCAATCTTTAAACAAACATCCAACTCATCAGTCACAAACAAACTACGCTCAAGCAGTAGCTGCTGGTAAACAGGTACAGAATCAGGGTCCTTTTCGGTCATCTATGACATTGAACAAACAGACTCACAAGTGGAACAACAACTTTCATCATGAATGGAAGGGGAAGGGGAAAGGGAAGTATCCCAATCAGAGGAAATACAAGTGAATAATTTTAGACAGGTTGATGAATTTTGCATTAGTGTAACAAATCTGTCAAGCACTGTATTGTCCACTGAATTGGTAAATGTTTTAAAGAAGGGTTTTTCTTTTATCCCGAATAACAAAGTTAACATTGGGAAATTGTTAATAGATTTTAGATTATACTTGAGAAAACTCAACTTATGTTACATTATGCATGATGTGTTGGTTCCACCTCACACTTTGTCTATTGGTGGACCAAAGAAAGCTAGTACTTTTAATCCTCCTTTGCACAATACTCTTCAGGCATTTCAGAGCTTGTGTGAACAGGAGTTTAGAAAGATGAATAACGAGATGTGTGGAGAAAATTTGGCTCTATCTGAAAGGCAAGCTTTGTATGAGTTGTGCAAAAATTCTAACATTAGAAATATGAAGGCTGACAAAGGGGGCAAGATTGTGGTCATGGACACTTCTCACTATAATGATTTAATGTTAAATATGTTACAAGACAGTGAGACATACAAAGTGGTTCGTGCCGCTGATGTGAATAATAGCTTTCTAAGGGTTAACACACTATTGTTTGATATGTTTAGTCAGGGTGAATTGGATCACCAAAGTTATGAATACCTCTTGGTTGAACATCCCAAATTGGCTGCTTTATTCGGTATTCCGAAACTGCACGTGGATGCACACAATCCACCATTTAGACCCATTATTTCAGCAAAGCTATCCAAAACAGAGAATATATCTATTTGGCTTGATCATTTATTAAACCCAATTGTGCAGAAATCTAGATTTTATATCAGAGATTCCTGGCATTTATTGGAAGAACTACGCAAAACAAATATTCCTTTACAGTCTGTTAGTTTTGCTACGCTTGATGTCAAATCTTTATACACTTCCATCAAGCAAGAAGAAGGATTGGAATATTTGAGGGAGTATCTGACTAGCCACACAGATGTTGACAGTGTTAAAGTTAACACAATTTGTGACCTGATATATATATATATATATATATATATATATATATATATATATATGTGTGTGTGTGTGTGTGTGTGTGTGTGTGTCTGTAAAGCAATGCATACCCCGCCAAACGCACTTACACATGCTTACTGGTGTTTATATAGCACTGACTTCAGACATTGTACACACTTCTGCATTTTAGCAGTTTTGTCCCGTCCCTCTTCTGCACAAACTATTATTCTATCTACTGTCGAGGTTTGTAAGGTCACATTCATGTTATTTATGTCTGCAAGTGGAAGGAATGTGTTACAGAGAATGTACTTCTGCATGTGTGTATGCATATATACTTATAACGAACTCGCTGACCTCCATGGGGCCGTCCAATTAGAACCAGACTAACCAACCCTGGCATGCCTGGCTCCATAATTTCATACCCATAGTTCCTTCACCCCACCTGTGTTCAAAATACATGCATACCATCCATTGTCCACTTGTTATCACAGCCATGACACACCTCCACACATTGCCCTCACCCAAGTGTTAGAAGCCCTACACGTATGTTGTCCCAGCCCATGTATTCTCAGGCTCTCCCATCATTTAGTCCTTGAACATCCCTGCCCTTGCTTGTGTAATGGTCAGATGGCCAAATGGTCTATCAATTTTTGGGTAGTCCCACCAGGGACTACCCTCTGTGTGTAAAGTAGACTTAGCAAGTCAAAAATGTTACTCCCATTGGTAATATCCTGCCTGTGGTGTGAGTAGCAGTGCTTTGCTCACTCCTCCCCAGCTGGATATGACATACGCTGACAGCGCTATATAATACTGAGGTTGCTGTTGATTCCCTTCTCATTCCTTTTGTATGCTTTATTGTTACGTCTTTCTTTCTTCATATATATATATATATATATATATATATATATATATATATATATGTGTGTGTGTGTGTGTGTGTGTGTATATATATATATATATATATATATATATATATATATATATGTATATATATTATATATCTGCATATACTTATATACATTTTCTATACTGGGCACTGCTTAGACCCACTTAAGTGCACTCAGATTTGCTTACTGGTACTTATATGTGTTTACTGCTGCTTATTTGTGCTTACACCTGCTTACTAGTACCTTATTCATTATGACAGTGCCACTTTGCTTGAATGATATTTAAGTTAAATATCTCATGCGATACTCTTATGTTGGTTTTACAGCAAAACGACATTCATTCCACATGGAAAAGGATATGTGATATTGTTGAGCTCGAACTCTGAATGCCTGTTTGTTAGGTGGATGCTCTAAACACTACACTATTGACACTTATGTTGATTCTGCATGTTTTTCTCTATTTGAATGAATATGATGTGTATGCTATGCTCGGCGGAGGGCAGCAACGAGCAAACATGTTGCGCTTTGCTTGCACCTTCGATATTGCAGCAATTTGAATATATAATAGGGAAACAAGGACAGGGAATCTAATTGTGAAAGCTCTAGGGACAGGGGTCAACATTCCACTATGTGCTTGTGTGTTTACTACTTTGATTTTATTTTACTGTTCGTGGACAATCTTGTATGCTTAGCATACATTTCGGTATCCACGGACACTGAATTATTGACTTATTATTAGGAGTGGGCTCTACTAGTAGGCACAGTAGGTTTTGCAAGTGTCGGTTCATGTTTACACCTCTGTAGAGCACTTGTACATGCCCCCTGCACTCGCACACATTTCCTGTGCATGTCAAGGTTGCGGCGGCACACCCTCATACATATTCATATGGCGTTGTTGCGCCATCTGTAGTGAGGATGCTCAGCACAAGGCTAAAACCGTCCTTGCACCGAGTTTCTTGAATCCCGGGGAATGGTTTAGCTTGTCATCAATACATTTCAATACTGTTACATATTCATAATGATATCATTGGAAATGCAGACCTCTATACCTGTGCCCCAGATGGCCCGCTGTCAAATGTAAACATTTTACTTGCAACACGCATATGTTCAAGATATGCAAGCTTGAATGACTTCTGGATGCAATCTGATCTGTAGTACAGTATGTCTGTGTTAGCAACAGGGTAGTATTCAATGTAATAAAGGTATTTAATAGCATTTGTTATTGTTATAAGTAAAATGTAACAGAATATGGTACATTATTGGTAGAAAGCTTTGTATATTATCTGTGTGGTTACTAATGTTCTTTTTTTTTCTCTCACTCGACCCCTTCTCTTCTTTATTATTTTTATTTTCTTTCTTTTTTTATTGTTATTACATTATGTGTTCTATAAAGAAAAGAAAAGGGGATGATAGGAAAGTGGTGAAATGGTGAGCAAGCAGGGGGAAAACAAAGGAAGGTAGGAATGTATAGGAAGGGTGTAGGTAAGAACCATAGTTATCCATGTCTTCAACTGTAACAACTGGGCACATGTACACCTTTTTTAGCTGTATTTGGAATGTCACCTCCTGAGAGAGGGGTAACAACAACATAATTGCATTGTGAAACCAATTGGACCAAATTAGTTGTGTCAAGTAGACGCATCTGCAAAATGGACAGCTATGTATGGGACAGTATATTTTTTGTTGTTGTTTGGGACAGGTGTCCTTTTTATTGTTTCTTTTTTTTAAAGGAGAGACAAGCAGACAAGTCATACAATACAAGGACAGGGTTGGTGAAGGACACAAGGGGGGGGTGAATGAATTGAGGTCCCATGGACGTCAGCATAGTAACAGTATGACTCATGTCTTCACCCATTGGACTGTCAGTACTGTTACATCACTGCACCACTGGCTGTACTGGCTGACGTCTTGGCCTATGGACAGTCTGACATACAAGGATGGACGGCATGTTCTCTATCCGGTGTAAGTGTGTGCCCGTGGTCTGGTACACAATCCTACCTACCACGTTTGGCAACTCCACATGGGTAATGTAAGCACCACCTCTGCCTCTGCTGCCAGAGGGGACTACATGGCTGGCCCCTGGGGCAGATCTACCTGAGGTTCCAGATAGGGCAGGGGCAGCGGGGGGTGTGCCCAGATGTCAGCCCAGAAGTGCTGGACCTTGGTGCTGCAGCCTGTGGAGTGAGCATAGGTGGATCACCAGGAACTGGCCTATCCTGCTGTGCTATATAATAACATAAAGAAAAAACAGAAACAAAAATGAAATAAAACATGAAACAAAATTAATCAAAGATTTCACAAAAAGAAAAAAATATAACAAACATAAAAAAGGTTAAATAATATTAATAAAAACAGAATGATACATAATGAAAAATTCTCATAAACAGAAAATAAAATGATATATAATAAGCAAAACAGAAGAAATAATAAAAAATGATATAAGGTGAAATATGATTAAATAATGTTATAATAATAATAATGAGAAATAAATCATAATAAATAAGTAATCCAGAAATAACAAAAGAAGATATGGGATGGGTTGAGAGAAAAAGGAGACCATTAGCAACTTCACACATTATACAAGCTTTCAAAAATAACTTTATTCTATTCTGTCACAGTCTACTTTAAACAATAACAACTGCTTAGAAATCCCTTTATTACTTGGACTACATGCACAGTTCTTACACGTGGCAGCAGGACACTGCAGCCACAGGTCTGGGATCTGCACGTCAAATGCTATAATGATAATTACATAGCAGTACTATATTCTATATTTCTATTGATGAAAAGCTAACACAGTATTATAATCAGATGATTTTCATATGTGGGTAGTGTGGTATTAAAAGCCACAAGCAGTGTATACTGTAATACTGTACTTTTCCATTGGAATGCAACATAATGCAAACTCTCTTCTGTTTTACACTTTATAGACTCATGATCACTGTTATCTAGGAATGTACAACTGTTGCTTTGTATTTCAGACCACATCCCTCAACCTCTTAGAGCAGGATATCTTGACATATCATAAAATATTGGGTCTGCAAGGACCCATAATTAGGAACATATTTCAAATGTTGCTATTACACACATGGATAGTTGCATAGGATTTGTATTAACATAACATTTTGACACTCATTTATTTATTAACTTCTGTATAAAGTACTTGCCAGACAACCATGAATCCTACAATGACCAGATCAAGCAGTGATTCTTAACTCTGGGTTTTCAACAGATAGAAGTAGTATTGAAAGCTACTTTGCAGATATGCATTTCCAAATTCATAACAAAGTATGATATAGCAACTAATCCATCTATAGCTGTTAAGGGTGTAATAAGAGTGCTTTATATAATTATTCATTCTTACCATATGCTTGTCTCATCCTTACATTTGAGACCCTTTCTTCTGTGGCTGTGGAAAAAGGGAAAAGAAAAAGTGTTATGAATACTGTTGTTTACCAGAGCCAACTTAACTACTTTCAGGTAATACATGTAAATCATACTTACACATCACTGGGGTGTTCCCCACCTGACAATCCCTGATCCACTGGTCAAGGGTATCCCTATTTCTCCTACAGAGGTCATCATAGTGTTGACAACACTGTTCACTGGAGCCCGGAGATACCAATTGCAATAAGTGCCCTTGCCAAACTATTCCAGGCTTCCGTTTTGTTTTGGGTGCCAATATAGTCTTCCTGCAGCAGGCGTAGGCCATGATTCCTAACCAGGAGCCCAGTGAAAAACTTAGACTCCTGGACACCCCAGTACTGCACTCTAAATCACACACCTTCACCTGCACCATACGTTGCTGCACAAGTCAAACCTTAATGTATAAACTGCACTTCTGGTAATTCCCCTTTAAATACCTTATGTTTTCCCACCAATTCCTCTGACTGAGACGGCACACTTTCTGGATTTTGATACATATGAAAATGATGCAAGCAACTTACTGTCAAGCAAACCTATATTTGCACAATGCTAAGCGGTATGAACCTTTTTCAAATATATTGGCAAAATCAATCAACCAATACAATCCCACTGTTATTTTCTTACAATACCACATTATTTGGATAAGCTGCAATGTCACAACATGATAAGAAAAGTTTGCATTCCTTAGATTAGAACCCAGGACTATCTGCACTCTAGTCTAGCACTTAACCCATGTTGCCATGAGGGTAGTAACATGATTGATGTACTTTTAGTGCTCATCGATAACTTTGTGGTATGAGCGTAGCACAGCTCCACTTACCATGTTTGCACTATACACAGCATTGTGCAGTGATATTAATTGAAAGCATCCTGTTTCTATTTTTAGATGTCTGGGTCATGTCTGATACATGGGTGGTCCTGCTGCGCAAACCCAGTAAGCATTAGCAAGTGCTGCTGCACATCACTCAAACATGCGGAAAAACTAAAAAGAAAAAAAAGAGAGAAAAGATGGAATTAAATTTGTGGTTTTCAGATAATCATTTGGGATGGATGGATTTTCATTTAGAACTTCATACTCTTCTGATGGTGCATGTTGGGGGCAGACCATCAGTACTTACATAGATTAAATTTCTGTGTTCTTCTATGAGGTTTCATGGCCAATGCAATTGGGATGCACTGTGAAACCTCACTTAGGCACAATGCACATCATGAATATGCATTATGCTCTACCAACAACACTTCATGGCCGTGTACATGGATACAGTCCAAGTAGGCTCTACACTGAGCCTACAAGGAGTTTATTGAATCCTGGGGCTTGTCTTTTTCTCTGCTTATCTCACCTTTGCTTCCACCTCTGTTTCTTCACCTATTCTAATTTAAACAAGTTAAGCTTAGTTGTCTCACTAGACAATCTTACTGTTTCTTTGGCTAATGTGCATTATATTGCATTGTATTGTGCTTGTGAAAATGCCAACCTTTGCAACTCTGTTATTTTATATTGTACTTGTAAAAATGACAGTCCATATCAAATGTGTATATCTGCAATATTCTACTGTTTTACTTTCATGAAATATGTTGGAGCTTTTCTCCCCTGGCCTCTACTGAAAATGGGTTATAGCCCCATTGGATTTTCCAGAAAACAAATGTCAATAAATAAATAAAATAAATACGGAGACTGGATTTAAGTAATACAGTCATTTTTCTATCCTGGATTGTTAAAAACCCAAGGAACTGAGGAATCATTACAAGGCCAAAACTGAGAAAGCCAAAAGCTAAGTATTTTGTAACATCACACAAAAAACGGCATCCTTCATAAACTGTAATCAGAAACAAACATGCTCAGCATTACCTTTCCAAGAAAATATGGATTATGTTGCGACAGTTAACAAAGTGAACATATACCTGTCCCGTGCCACAAAGGATGAGGACCTGACTATGACCAAACTGACCCATGTTAAATAAGTACAACATTGTTGCTGCTGCCAGCTTGCCCATCCTGGATTGAGGCGGCAGCTCTGGATAACTGCTTGGGTGACACCAAATGGAGGAAGTTGATGCTGCACCCACAGAGTCTCAACTTGTTGACTACATGCTGACAGAGCAGCGGACAATAAATACACCAAGGAAGTCATGTACAGTAGGGTGGAGCACAAGGGAGTTGATGCTGCAGGGGTTAGGGCTTCAGGGGAAATCTACTTGACTAACCATTTTACCAAATCAGGATTGCCTGACTCTCATATCTAATCAGGGGCCAAGATTTAAGATCCCAGGCTGAGAGATGAATGAGGTATATAGTTTTCACCCTGTGCTGAAGTTTGGGCCCGGACTTCAATCTGACCAAAAGAGTACCTGTGAACCTCCTGATCCAGGAGTGATGTATACTGAGGACTCTTGAAGGGTGGAGGCTAGGAAAATAGTGAATAAATGGATCAGTTAGGTATAGGTAATGAAGCCATTGGGCCAATCATGCTGCCAGGAGGATTTAAAAAACATAAAATACATGTTTTGCATCCTTTGTTCAGTCACGTGGTTCAGACTCACCATGTACATTCCACATGTTAAGAACAGTTGTATGCTATACTAACAGTCCTGCCTGACCATGGGTAATGTAGGATTTACCCGTGAATGGTACAGTTTACCCATAGGTGTGAAACCCTAATTGATTTATTTCACTGGACATTGTCAACTCTTGCATCAGCATACATTCTGGAGTCATTTAGGAAACATATTTTGTATCTTTATTAAATTAACTTTTGTTGTCTAATTGCACTCTTTTTACTTGAAGGATATTTCCATACATACCAGAAAGTGGAGCTGTCCTACCTATACAGAAAGCAAGCACACATTTTCTCTGTGTAGTCACTCATAGTAAAGAGATAAATGTGTTATTCATGCCACTCATATTGTTACATTAAACAATTTTAATTTAACTTTTAGTGTAGAATAATGTTCATTGTTATGTGTAATATTTTTTTCAATCTGGAACTGGATTATTTCCTTAAACATACACTTTCAGGATGGTACCTCTAGTTTCTTAATGCCAGCTAATTTGAATGATTTCATCTACCTGTTCAACAGATCATTTTACAGTGGTAAGAGTAATTTATCACTACTAAAAATACTCTATTTAGAGAATTAAATAATCCCATTTAAGGACTATTCTTAGAAACAGTGCATAATGGATGATTCTTGATATGTTTTTGAAAAGGTCATGCTTTGTGAAACTCCTTAGTCAAAATGGGATGCTCTGTGTTTCCTTGATGTTCACCAAGTCAGAAAATATTTGCTCAGGTGCAGAAAATTGAGGAGACCGATTTCTTGAGACCATTTTGCACTGTTAGGATGATTTTCCCTTATACAATGTGTGATCATAGAGCTAATATAAATGTGTGTGTATGTATATATATATATATATATATATATATATATATATATATATATATATATATATATATATAAGTTTGGGAGGTGGTGGACATTTCTCAGCATGTTCAGTAAACAGCACAGACATTGTGGATGTGTCATCACTGCTATAAGGTTTTTATTCTAATTCCTTCTGGAAAGAAGTGTGCCACATCATGTGCATACTCCTGTAGCTATACCTTAGCATTTGGAAAGATACATGTACTCCTATGCTGCATTTTTCTCTTGTTATAAGGCATATTTGTTTTATAATTATTCTCTGAGTTAGATTGCATTATGTTGCAGTGATTATTTTAAATCATCTTTCATTCTTTACTAAGGATATCATGAGCTTTTAATGTTAAAATTATGTCTATATTAATACTCAGCAAGCATTTGAAAATCATGATAAGCTTCTAGGTTTAGTCATATGTTTGTCTGGTTTCTTCAAAAAGTTTTAAAATCTAGAAATGTAATAAAAGTTTCCAAATAGACATCTGGTCAATCTGGTCATCCTTTTGAAATAGGTCTTACTGTACTACAGCTTTCTTTAGAGTCACTAATAAAGGAGCCTCTCTCTCTCTGCAATGCTTCACTATTGCAGTTGTCACTCTATTTCCCTGTGACAACATGGCCTTTAATGTACAATTCCTCCTCTTTCCATCTTCCCAGTGAATAACGTAAGACCTTGGTTCATCTACTTTACCAACTACTTCAGCTACAGGCTACAGAATTTCCCACACATCTCGTAGTCTTTCTTCTTTTTTTTTCATTTCTTATCAACAGGTAGATGATTTTTGTTTCATCTGATTTAAGTTTGGCATTTTATATATGTTTTACGTATTAATTTTCATATATTAATACTGTAGTTGAAAATGGCAATCTACTTTACATAGTACTGCCTATTGACAAATGACCTAGTATGGGGATAAATCCCCAAAATGCAGTATTATTCCTATATTCCAAATTCTGAGATGACAATCCTTATAGTTATTGGTGTAGGTCATTCTCATCAGGGATTTCACTGTCTAAATTCTTCTCTTCAATTATTTATTATATGGTGGACACTGTGGGCTGGTTATTATATCTCTGAATTTTCACTCATGCACAACCCTCTGAATTCATGGCCTTTAGAATATATCAGATATTTTTATGTATTTATTTTCATATTTATGTTGTGTTGGCTAGGTTAGTCCCACTAGGCCTACGATCTATTTTAAGGGGAGAACAGACGTTGGAAAATTTGGCCAGTATGAGAGTGATGACACAAACTGCTCATTCCAACACTTCCCTACCCAACTGTTCTAGTACCTGATATACTATTCACACTGAAGTCATCTGGACTGTAGTCACAAAGTGTGATGGAACATGAAGATATGCCCAACCTTTTACTTATTCCCTGATATCTGTACACAGAGCAGTCAGGTATGACACTTAGGAGATCCTTCAAGTCATAATCTTCCAATAGCTCATCACTTATGACACATGATTGTGGTAAAACACTACCTACAAACAGCATGTTATTTGAGTCCTTTCAAAGGAGTGTCACATGGGTACTGATCATGTTATCACTAAAGATTGCTATGTAGCTAGTGATCTTGTTATCACTAAGGAGTGTTACATGGGTAGTGATGTTTTCATCTGAGTGTTACATGGTTAGTGATCATGTCATCACTAAGGAGTGTTACATGGGCAATGATCAAGTTATCACCAGAGTGTTACATGGGTAGTGATCATGTTATTACTAAGGAGTACTACATGGGTAGTGATCATGTTATCACTAAAAGTGTTACATGGGCAGTGAAAATGTTATCACAAAGGAGTGCTACATGGGTTGTAATCACCTTAATAGCTATGGAGTGCTATACTGGTATGGATCATATTAGCAATTATGGAATGTTACATGTGCTGTGATCATGTCATTACTAAGGAGTGTTACATGGGCAGTGATCATGTTAGCACCAGAGAATTACATGGGTAGTGATCCTGTCATCACTAAGGAGTATTACATGGGCAGTGATCATGTCATCACTAAGGAGTGCTACATGGGTAGTGATCACCTTAATTGCTATGGAGTGCTATACTGGTAGGGATTAAATTAGCAATGATGGAGTGTTAAATGGGTGGTGATCATGTCATTACTAAGGAGTGTTACATGGGCAGTGATCATGTTAGCACCAGAGAATTACATGGGTAGTGATCCTGTCATTACTAAGGAGTATTACATGGGTAGTGATCATGTCATCATTAAGGAGTGCTACATGGGCAGTGATCATATCACCAGAGTATTACATGGGCAGTGATCATGTTATCACCAGAGTGTTACATGGGCAGTGATCATGTTATCACCAGAGTGCTACATGGGTAGTGATCATGTTATCACTAAGGAGTGCTACATGGGTAGTGATCACCTTAATTGCTATGGAGTGCTATACTGGTAGGGATTAAATTAGCAATGATGGAGTGTTAAATGGGCGGTGATCATGTCATTACTAAGGAGTGTTACATGGGCAGTGCCATGTTATCAATTAAGGAAAGGAACACTGTCAGTGATCATATTATCTGTCAGGAAGCATTACATGGGCAAAGATCATGTTATCATTTTGAGAGTATTACAAGGCAGTTATAATTTTATCATTAAGAAGTATTACATGGGCAGAGGTTTTGTTATCTAGTAGTGATCATGTTAACAGTTAAAGATTGTTTCAGGGCACTGATCCTATTATCACTACAGAGTGTTAGACAGCAGTGATCATGTTATCAGGTATGTTACACGCTCATTGATCATATTATCAGAATAGAAGGGTTACAAAAGTAGTGATTTTGTTAGCAGTTAGTGTTACACACTCACTGGTCATGTTATCAGAATTAAAGTGTTACAAGGGAAGTGATTATATTATCAGTTAGGTAGTGTTACACACTCATTGATCATGTTATCATAATGAAAGTGTTGCAAGGGTAGTGATTATGTTATCAGTTAGGTAGTGTTACACACTCATTGATCATGTTATCAGAATGGAAGTGTTACAAGGGTAGTGATTATGTTATCAGTTAGGTAGTGTTACACACATTGATCATGTTAACAGAATAGAAGTTTTACAACAGTAGTGATTATGCTATCAGTTAGGTAGTGTTACACACTCATTCATTATGTTAGGCTGGAAGTGTTACAAGGGCAGTGATTATGTTATCAGTTAGGTGTTTATTACACACTCATTGATCATATTATCAGAATGGAGGTGTTACAAGGGTAGCAATTATGTTATCAGTTAGTAGTGTTACACACTCATTCTTCATGTTATCAGATTGGAAGTGTTAAAAGGGTAGTGATTATGTTATCAGTTAGGTAGTGTTACACACTCATTGATTATGTTATCAATGTTATCAGAATGGATGTGTTACAACGGTAGTGATTATGTTATCAGTTAGGTAGTGTTACTCATTGATCATGTTATCAGAATAGAAATGTTACAAGGAAAGTGATTATGTTATCAGTCATGTAGTGTTACACACTCACTGATCATGTTATCGGAATGGAAGTGCTACAACAGTAGTGATTATGTTATCAGTTAGGTAGTGTTACACACTCACTGATCATGTTATCAGAATGGAAGTGTTACAGGGGTAGTGATTATGTTATCAGTTAGGTAGTGTTACACACTCACTGATCATGTTATCAGAATGGAAGTGTTACAGGGGTAGTGATTATACTATCAGTTAGGTAGTGTTACACACTCACTAATCATGTCATCAGAATGGACGTTTTACAAGGGTAGTGATTATGTTATCTGTTAGGTCATGTTACACACTCACTGATCATGTTATCAGAATGGAAATGTTACAAGGGTAGTGATTATGTTATCAGTTAGAAGTGTTACACACTCATTGATCATGTTATCAAAATGGAAGTGTTACAACAGTAGTGAGCATGTTATCAGTTAGCTAGTGTTACACACTCATTGATCATGTTATGAGAATGGAAGTGTTACAAGTGTAGTGATTATGTTATCAGTTAGGTAGTGTTACACACTCATTGATCATGTTATGAGAATGGAAATTTTACAAGGGTAGTGATTATGTTATCAGCAGGGGCGGCTCATGCTATAGGATTGCAAGACTGCAGCCCCCCCCACCTGTATAAAGAAAGAAGAAAAGAATAAAAAAAAAAGAAATTAATAAAAAAAAAAATTGCGAGTCCTGGACCTCCATGCATGCGTGCTTGGAGTTCCTGGTACTCACAGAACTCCAGACTGCTGTGTTAGGCAGTCAAAATATGGAAGGAAGGCATCTCTGCCCTGCAGCCCAGAAGTCTGTGTGTTGATGATCACACAGAACGGACAGACATTGGACTGCATCACCCGCAGGCTGCAGTCTTCAGCCTTACTCTTGTGTGGAAAATCAGCCGTTTATAGCTTCTCTCATGGGGAAAACCAGCCATTCTGTTTGCGCAAGCTAAGGAGACTTTAGTAGGTTTGCTACAGAGTGGATTGAATGGACTATTCAGGTAAAGAGACTTCTTGCTTTGCTGTGGATTGAACGGAGACTTTTTGCTGTGTGTGTGTGTGTGTGTGTGTGTGTGTGTGTGTGTGTGTGTGTGTGTGTGTGTGTGCATTCTGTGGATTGAACGTAGACTTTTTGCTGTGTGTGTGTGTGTGTGTGTGTGTGTGTGTGTGTGTGTGTGTGTGTGTGTGTGTGTGTGCGTGTGTGTGCGTGTGTGTGTGTGTGTGTGTGTGTGTGTGTGTGTGTGTGTGTGTGTGTGTGTGTGTGTGTGTGTGTGTGTGTGTGTGTGTGTGTGTGCTGTGGATTGAACAGAGACTTTTTGCTGTGTGTGTGTGTGTGTGTGTGTGTGTGTGTGTGTGTGTGTGTGTGTGCGTGCTGTGGATTGAACTGAGACTTTTTGCTGTGTGTGTGTGTGTGTGTGTGTGTGCGTATGTGTGTGTTGTGGATTGAATGAAGACCTTATGCTGTGTTTGTGTGCTGTGGATTGAATGGAGACCTTTTGCTGTGTGTGTGTGCTGTGGATTGAACGGAGAATTTTTGCTGTGTGTTCTGTGGATTGAATGGAGACTTTTTGCTGTGTGTGTGTGTGTGTGTGTGTGTGTGTGTGTGTGTGTGTGTGTGTGCGCGCACTGTGGATTGAATGGAGACTTTGCTGTGTGTGTGTTGTGGATGGAACGGAGACTTTTTACTGTGTGTGTGTGTGTGTGTGTGTGTGTGTGTGTGTGTGGGTGTGTGCTCTGGATTGAATAGAGACTTTTTGCTGTGTGTGTGTGTGTGTGTGTGTGTGTGTGTGTGTGTGTGTGTGTGTGTGTGTGTGTGTGGATTGAATCGAGACTTTTTGCAATATGTGTGTATGTGTGTGTGTGTGTGTGTGTGTGTGTGTGTGTGTGTGTGTGTGTGTGTGTGTGTGTGTGTGTGTGTGTGTGCTGTGGATTGAACGGAGACATTTTGCTGTGTATTTGTGTGTGTGTGTGTGTGTGTATGTTTGTATGTATGTGTGTGTGTGTGTGTGTGTGTGTGTGTGTGTGTGTGTGTGTGTGTGTGTGTGTGTGTGTGTGTCTGTGTGTGTGTGTGTGTGTGTGTGTGTGTGTGTGTGTGTGTGTGTGTGTGTGTGTGTGTGTGTGTGTGTGTGTGTGTGTGTGCTGTGGATTGAATGGAGACCTTTTGCTGTTTGTGTGTGTGTCCTGTGGATTGAACAGAGACCTTTTGCTGTGTGTGTGTGTGTGTGTGTGTGTGTGTGTGTGTGTGTGTGTGTGTGTGTGTGTGTGTGTGTATGTGTGTGTGTGCTGTGTATTGAATAGCATGTGTGTGTGTGTGTGTGTGTGTGTGTGTGTGTGTGTGTGTGTGTGCTTGTGTGTGCTGTGGATTGATCATTGTTGCCTGACAGCTACAGGTTCTCTGGTTTGATTCTTGGCTGGGGTGCCTTCTGTGTGGAGTTTGCATGTCCTCCCATCTTACAAAGACATGAATGTGTCTGGAGTATTTCTCCATGCTATGCTGACAACTGGCTTTTGCTCCAAGTCAGACTTTCCTGGTTAACAAATGTTAAATAAAAATAACAGGCATATGTCTCTGATTGTGTACATGCCACTATGCATTAATTTTTTGTCATTTGTTGTACTTGTGCTGTTATGCTTACGAAGATTTTCTCCCCGGACCTCCGCTGTAAATGGACCTTAGTCCAGTCAGACTTTCCCGGTAAACAAATGTAAAATAAAATAAAATAAAATAAATAAATAAATTTGAATTTCAGACTTCATATTCTTCAGAAAGTGCATGGTAACAAAAAAACGTTTTATTTTAGCAATTTTCTAAGTTTATAACATGGATATTTGAAATTTGTCCCTATTTTTGAGACTGTATTCCTCCATTATTGGCTTCGTCCAGGTTTTTTGTGCTAAGGTTGAGAGCTGTGGTGAGAATTGAATTCAATGAATATGTTTTGGGGCTGTATTCCCCCATTACTGGCTTTGTCCATGTGTTTTTTTTTTCTAAGAGGTTGAGAGCTATCATGAGAACTGAATTCACTGAATGTATTTGGGGGCTGTATTCCTGCATTATTGGCTTTGTAACTTTATTCAGGTGTTTTGTGCTAAGAGGTTGACAGCTATAGTGAAAACTAAATTCACTAAATTGTAGTCTTTTAAGTTTCAGTCTTCCTCTCTTTCACAAAACAGCTGATTTGGCATAGTGGTATGTTGCACAGGGTCCCCTGGGTTCAACACATGGCAGTGAAATGTATGGTGGTAACAGCAGTTTATTCTAGCAACTGTCCAACATTATACAAGCAATGTTTAAAATGTGTCCCTGGTTTTTGGGCTTTTGCCCCTCCCCAATAAATTTTGGCTTTTTCCAGATTTCTTGTGCTGCAAAGTTCAGAGAAACAGCTGATGTCGAGTAGATTTTACAAGAAGCTGAGACCTGCACGGGAATAAAAGTTTAGTGCTGCTTATGCTAAATTGGCTTGCACTGTTAATAGCACAACAGGTAGTGTATTTGTTTTTGATGCAGAAGGCTGTGGGTTCTACTCCCACAGTAGGTAGATGCATTGCTGATACTGTACTGTGTTGTAAAGGGGGGGGGGGGATGCTACAGTCATTTTTAGAGAAGATACCTAGTAACTATGAACCTGTTATCAGTTTGCCATCCATTCCCTATTGCAATATTACTAGCTTATCATTTTTTAATGCAACACAGGCAATTTATTCCTCAAGGTCAACATGCACTTTATTTGTAGATGAAACAATGACATACAAAGTTGTTTGCTAGCAGCAACCTCTTCATTAGTTACATACTTCTTTAATGTGGAATTATTTTGATGACTTTTACTTCTTCAGAGATTGTGGATATTTACTGATACTGGTGACTGCAGAAGTTTGAGTAGACTTTTATGATGGAAATGTTCTGAATTGGGCAGTTTTGTCATTATTGGTGCATGCATTTTTTCATTGTTTACTGGAAAATGTTCAAAACAATAAATTTAAAATGCCCTCTAACAACTGTACTGTATTGTACAAGGAATATAATTTAATACAATCAGGAAGGTGTATCAAAGAGCACGTGTATGTTTTGTGTTCAAGGGGCCTATGATTTGAAAACAGCCCAAAGTTAATCTTTATCTGCCATTGGAAAAATGTATTTTCTTTCAATGTGGGTTTCAATGCTGTTTCAATGAATGTGAGTTTCAAGGGTAGAGAAGTTTTAATGCTAGGTCTATTTTCATTGTGAGACTGCATTGCTTTGTTTAGCAGATATAGGGTTTGTGCTGTAAAATGCAAAATAAAACTTTCAAATGAAATCCAAATCATCACAGAAGTAAAGCAATATGCACATTACAGTGTTTATTGTAAATGGGGTGAAATAACCAAGGAATGGGACATTAGAATGGCTGCAGGGGGGGAGGCTCCATTCAACCATGATTTTGTGAGGGAAGAAGGGCAGCAAGCTCAGACAGCTCCGGCTGAACTATACCTCTCAACTGTCCAGATTTCTGCAGAATTAATAGATTTTTGCTTCTTATTTTTGCTTTATTCCTCATAAAATTTGTGGTTTTCTGGAAAATCATTTAGGAATTAAGTCACTTAACAATGACAGACATTGAGTTTCAGACATTATAACCTTCAGAAAAATGTATGCTAAAGCAAGACCTGTTATTCTGTCAGCTGTCTTAAGTTTATACAAGAGCAATTTGTACTGTTTGTATGTCCCCGCAATATATTTGGCCTTGTCCAGATTTCCTGCATTAAGAGGTTGAAAGGTACATGCAAATAAATCGCTTTATAGAATTAGGAATATCCAAACCTCTCAACTGTCCCCAATCTTGGCTCAAAATGTCACTCTCCCCCTAATAATTCCTCTGTAAAATGGCAATTTTGGAAGAAAACGTGGAGGGTTTACAATTATAAATAACTGCAATGATCAGAGTTATAGATTACTTTTATTTCAGAAATGCATGTAGATGCTCTTATTTTGTCAGCTGCTCAAGTTAACAGTACTAATATTAAAAAGGTGTCCCTTCTTTGACAGGTCCCCAGCTGTATTGTGTGGCAATTTTATATTTTTGCATCATATGTTTGGTCTGTTTTTCATAAAATTGTAGTTTTCTGGAAAATTAGTGACAAATCATTGGCAAAGATCGAAGTTAGAAAATAATGGCAGACATTTGAGTTTCAGATGTCATACCCTACAGAAATTTCATACTAATGCAAGAACTACTACTATCGTATTATCTTTTTAAGTTTATAAGAGCAATATTTAAAAATGGTCCTTATTTTTGGGCCTGTGTCCCACTTCTGTGTATGGCTTTGTCCAGATTTCTTGCTCTGAGGTTAACAGCTGTGAGTGTCAGAGCCATCATCATCAGCCAGAGAGATTTCAAATTGTGACATACTTGTTGCAACCCACTCCCCATTGTAGTGGCTCTGGATGTGTCCAAGCAAGGCAAGGAGCAGTTATGCAGTGTAAGTGTGTAGAGTATTCCCTCATCCAAGGTAGACCACAAGCACTACCATGGCTTTTTATCTGTCCTTGATTTTGCAAAATGTTCTGGTTTTCTGTCATATTTTCATACTGTTGATTTATGCTTTGTATTATTCAGAAAATGCATGCTGTCACAGTGCCTTGTTGCTCTGTGTTTAAGTAGCAATGCTTTAATGACCATTGAGTAAGCTTGTCATAGATAGTAAGAAGCAAGTAAGCTTTAATAAGCATACTGTTAAAGAATTACCAACACTGAAAGCCTTTTCGTTGTTGCCATGCAGAGAATATTTACATAGCTAGATAACGTATACACCTTAGGTATTGAAATGCATATAACAGTATTTGTAATAAAGGACAGGATTCCAGTATTTTCAGAAGCTCATTACATTTGTTGGAGACTTGCAGTCATCTTTGCAGACTTTACCCATAAACTAAACAGAATGCCAATCTATCATGTGTGGTCCATAACTTGTGCAGTAATCCTTTAAGTAATTTATCTTGAGCTTGATTCTTGTTTGCTGTTCATTTTTTTACTTTTATCATGTCTTCCCCATGAAACAAGTAAATAGTTGTTGTCAGGCAGCAGGTCTTTTTAGGATAAGAAACATTTTTACAAATGAGGGTATCGCAGAGATTGCTACATTCAGCATTTTACTTTGTAATTTTATAAAGCTGAATATAAATTATAATTAGAACTGCAGTGCAAGGAGAAGTGGTTTGAGTTGAGTGCTGCTTGTTTTTTTTTTATACTTAATTTTGACTGGTATTCCAGTAATGTATCTAAAAAGTAATTTATTTTTTCATCCCTCACAACCTTTGTGTTTCCATCTAGATATTAAGTAAGTTGTCATGTAGCCAAGCAATGAAATATTTTTTTCTTCTACACTTCATTTTGTCTTGATTGCACTCTTATAGGTTCATAGGTAGGTACTAGGCTCTCAGCCTAAGGGCCTATGTAAGCCTAGCCAGCAAGGTTCCGTGGCTTACACCACCCAAGAAAGTCATTTTCTGTGCCACTGTCGAGCAGAAACACAAAAGTGATCCCCAGGGTGTATTTCCTATTTCCCATCCACTCATCAGGATTTTTCTTGAAGAGTGCTAATGAAGTACTTTGCTTGACATAGATGGGTAGCCTGTTCCAGTGTATGGGAAGTCTCTGGGACAGGAATCTATCCCTCCAGTATGTCCTGTTTGTTGTGGTGACAAGGTTTAGGTCCCTAGAGCATGTAGCTCAGAGGGATTGGGATTTCTTTAGGTGTAGCATGTCCAACAGCTCTTGGTTTGACATAGCTTTATATGTTAGGCAGAGATCTCCTCGGAGTAGGCGATATGCAATGGAGTAAAGCTGGAGTTTTTTGAGGTGCTCAGTGTAGGGCATTTGTTTGAGACAAGTAATCCTCTTTGTGAGGTACTTCTGTGGCCTTTCCAGCTGCTGCAGATGTCTTGTGAGGTACATTCCAAAAGGAGCATTGTACTCTATGATGGGTCTAATGAGTGTTGAGTAGAGGGGAACAATGACCTCTTTTTTCCTGGATGATAACCCTTTTATGATGAGGTGTGCCACATAGAAGGACTTCCTGACTACTGTGCCGATGTGACTATCAAAGGAGAGACTACTGTCCACCTGGGTCCCAAGGTCTCTTATCACGCATTCACTGTTAAGTAGATTGCTGCCTATGTGGTAGTTCATGGGTACAGAGTTTTTACCAAAGGGGATGACACTGCACATTTTGGCATTGAGCTTGAGGCCATGGCTCTGACACCAGGCATCTGTCTCAGTGAGGCCATTCTGTAGGATGTCCACGTCATTTGGGGACTTGACTATGGCTCCTAGTTTGCAGTCATCTGTGAACTTTATTAACCAGAGGCATTTTGTGTTAGCCTGTACTTCAGAGAAGTAGATACCATACAGGAGAGGTCCCAGGATGGAAGCTTGTGGTACTCCACTTGTCACTGCTTTGAGGTCAGATTTGGAGTCTGCAACTTTTACAGTGTGGGTTCTGTCAGTGAGCCAGTTGTCAACCCATCTTGTGATGTATGGATTTATACTTAGTTTAGTGAGTTTAACTATAATTCCAGAATGGGGGATGGTGTTTAAAGCCTTGGCGAGGTCAATATAGGCTGTGTAAACCACCTTACCCTCATCTACGGCTTTGGTGACTGCCTCAAAGAAGTCGATCAGGTTCAGAAGGCATGATCTGCCTTTCACAAACCTGAACTGGGTGGGATCCAGAGTTTAGAGGTTACCAATGTCTTTGTATATGAGTTCCATGATAATACATTTCATGACCTTGCAGACCAGGCTCATCAGGCTAATAGGTCGATAGTTCCCGGGATCAGTGGTGGCTCCCCCTTTGTGGAGTGGGATAACTGTTGCTGTGCACTATCCAGTAGGCACAAAGCCTGATGTGAGGCTATTATTGAACATGGTGCTTAAGTGGGGAGCCAGTTCATTCTGAAGTTCATGTAAAACGCAGCCTGGTATGTTGTCCGGTCCCATGGATGCTGTGTTTTTGGCTTTAGAGAGTAATTGTAATGACGGTTTGGCACACAGGGCAGGATATTTAATTAAAGTTCCAGTTGTTGTGGTTTTGAGCATCACTCCACCCCTTTTTATTTGGCCACACCCATTCATATTGACCCCACCCATTCAGCTGTCTCCTGCAGCCCCCCTTTAATTTGAAGTTATCAAATCAGTTAGGTAGTGTTACACACTCACTGATCATGCTATCAGAATGGACGTGTTACAAGGGTAGAGGTTATAGTATCAGTTAGGTAGTGTTGCACACTCATTGATCATGTTATCAGAATGGAAGTGTTACAACAGTAGTGAGCATGTTATCAGTTAGGTAGTGTTACACATGCATTGATCATGTTATCAGAATGGAAGTGTTATAACAGTAGTGATTATGTTATCAGTTACATACACTCATTGGTCATGTTATCATACTGGAAGTGTTACAAGGGCAGTGATTATGTTATCAGTTAAGGAGTTATACATCTCAAACTCTAAGTGCTAGAAATGTGGACAGAAATAAAATGACCAGAGGACAAAGGCACAAAATCAAGTTAAAATATAAACTATTGCTTTTATGAATTTAGAAAGTTGCTAGAATAACAGGTTTTGCATTACCATGGATATTAAGAAAGACATGAAGTCTGAAACTCAAATATATGTCATAACTTGGTGACTTTAGTCCGCAATAATTTGCCAGAACACCACACATTTTATGATAAATAGGCCAAAAATATGAGGCAAAAGTCTGAGAATTCCAAGAAAATCTGGACAGTTGAAAGGTAAGAAGGACTCTTCATGGACAGGGATCATGTTATGAGTTTGGGAGTGTTATCAATTTGGAAGTGTGGAAGTGTCATGTTGGCTGTGATCATGATGCAAGCTAAGGAGATTGCAACACAGGAAGTGATTATGTCATCAGGCATTAATGAGGTTATTATTTAAGGATACATATATGCAATGATCATGTTATCATTTATTTAGTGATATAAAATAATCATCTTGTAATTAAGGAGTGTTACACATGCAATGATCATCTTATCAGGCAGTGATCACTGTCATGTTTGTGTCACACAAGCAGTGATTATGTTGTCATTTAAGGACTGACATGTGGACAGTGATTAAGAACTGCTAATTGGGCAATTAAGAACTGCTAATTGGGCAATGGACATGTTATTAGGGTGTGTTACACCAGCAATGTTGAACTTCAACCTATCCACTGGATTTGTTTCTAATGCATGGAAATCAGCCACTGTGACTCTGCTACACAAGGGTAGCCATTCAACAAACCCAGGTAATCGTAGGCTCATCAGTTTTACCAGCCATATATGCAAAATCATGGAACACATGTATCATAGCAGATGACATTTACACAGACATAGGCAATTAAACAGAATTATACCCCAATCAGTTTGGTTTTGTGAAAAGCAGGTCCTATCTTCTGAGCCTAGTAAGCTTTGGTTAACATGGCTATGTAAAATGTTCACTCCATGCATGCTATTTACTTTCACCTAGCCAAGATATTTAGCACTATCCTCATGTTAGTGGTATTGCAAAATTAGACAAATTTACAGTCAGATTCCATAAAGTTCATGGAATGTAGTGTAGTGTGCCAAATGCAAAAGTTGCGGTTAATCAAGTAATATGTAAATATGACTTAGCATAAGGAGAATAACTCAACAAAAAACAGACTCAGGCAGCAATTTCTACTGAACAGTCATGTCAAATTGTATTTGAAGAAAAGCATAAACTGAGATATCTTTGGAAATTATAAAAGATCAATGCAACTTACTGTAATAACTGAAAATTACTAAAGAAATAGCAATATGCAGCAATTTTTCTGGAAAGTGACAAGTATTCATAAACAACTTCAGATATCATCATTATTCATAGATAGACATATAAATGCAGTCATCACAATTTATGGAACCAGAAGGAATCTGAAAAATTTCTAATAAAAAAAAATTAAGTAAGAAAGGCAAAGGGCAGTCACGGCCACTTTCACCACAGCTAACAGTAACTAACAGTGACTGCGGGACACATGCGGAGAACACGAGTAAGCACACACCCAAAGAAATAGGTAATACAAAAGCAGATGTGGGGTGATGGTAAATAAGAGGGCTAGACAAGAGGTATAATGAAATAAGAATATCTGAGGGAGAGTCAGAGGGGCATGAGTAACTTTTTTGGTGGGAATAGGCCTCATTTTTGTTGTTTTTTTTTTAAGGAAAGGAGGAATAGAAAGGACAGGGAAAGTGAAGAAAGAGTGCAAAACATCAGGTATAAACACATACATATTACAATACTTGACAGACAACATCTGGAAATACACATAAAGCAGAGGTAAGGTACACAGATGGCACACATTCAGACTATACAACATGGATGGAGGAAAATGGACAGACAAGGTAGGGATGCAAACCAGCCATTGCACAGTGGAAAAAAATATATGTACTTATCCAAAGTCAGTGTTGAGATGTTGCAAACTTCTAAAGGTAGGTGTGTGTGTGTGTGTGTGTGTGTGTGTGTTGTAGAAAAATTAATGGGGAGTGAAGTTACTGCAGTACACAGTACATATTAAATACAGTCATCACCTAGGCTGTCAGCAGTACAGGTGTAAGCCAAGCAACATCATGAATGAGCAAATCCAGAAGAAGAGAAGCAGAGGGCAGACTAGAACTTCTGACCCTGCACAAAAAATGCAAATAACCAAGCACAGTGCCAAACAGCAGTACCATAGGAAAGCAAAAATATGGTTATCTAATAAACAAATAAATGTATACAACTCAAATATCAACAAAATGGGATCCATATGCCATGTCAGAGGCAGCACAGGTGGGTTGTCAGGTATACAATGTATATGTGTGACATGCAATAGGGTAACATGATCCAATCAGAAAGAAATGTCAACACACATACACACACCAATGACATGGGCGATTATGTAAATGTTAAGACATGTATGAGTAATGACAGTTAAGGAATGCCAGCCTATGCATAGTGAGTAAGAAACAAATCCTTGAGTAATGCTCAACAAAGAAGTATAACACAAACAATGATGGAATCAAATAAATTGCCATCACCTTTTATGCATATGCGTTGCATGAGTATGATGCCCAACACAGTGGCGCAAGGTAGTAAACGCTGTTTTTGAGTTCTTACATATGTTCAGCTGTTTAAATAGTCGATCTGATCCTATCAAATCTCATTATTTCAAAAGTCGATCTTTTAACATAGGCCCCACCTACATGACAATGATGATAACGTAGAGGAAGATAAACATGCACACAACATATGCCATTTATATGGGCAAAATATACCCAAAGCTAAAAGGAAGAAGGGAGATGGACCACACAGGCAGACTTCAGTGAGGAAATGCCAACAACAGAAAGTAGGCACAAAACAAAGCAGGACAACCTTATCTAAGGAGACATATTGCACATGCTTTGTTCACCACATAGGGTGGGGTGGAAGTCCTCCAAAGCTATACTGAAGAAAATGGCTAATGTATGTCACATGGGCATAGTGGATTGCCAGTATTTATAAACATGTCTGTGTATAACTGAGAAAAACACAGTAATGTACACATTTTAAACAGCAAGATGCATAGGTACACAACAAAAATACATATGATTATCACATACACATATGTACTGACATACAAACATAATACAACATGTGGCACATACACTGTTATTGATATAAATAGCATCATATATGTGTAGGACTGAACAAATGACACTCCTGTGAACCAAAGTACAGCACAGAAAAATGGAATAGCTGTATGTACACAGTCACATATTACAAGGGCAGCTGTGTGTCATAATAAATTCATACACATGTATGTCTGTTTAAAACCATTGCATATGTACTACAAATGTATGCATATGGACATGTATGTGAATCTGTTTATGCATGTCATAAGATAAGTTATTATTAAAAAGAATGGCTATTGACATATGCAAGATAAAGACAAACAAGGGAGTCATGAATGATGCTAAATAAAGCATTGTCTTTGTATATTCACTAAGGAACCAGTGAATGTCTAAGCAGAATGTGAAGGATGCCTGCTTATATATACCAGTTACAGTAATTTGATATAACATGGTACAACATTTCTCACCACATGCTACACACACAAAGCCATTATGGCAGTGTGACAGCATGACATAACAACAAGGGTGTAGCAAGGTATACTCAGTGTACTCAGATGAGTAAATTATTTCTTGAAAACTTCAACACTCAAAACAACTGAACGTTTAGACTTGTGGAAACAAATGTTTACAGTATAGAGGTATGCAAGAAATGCTTATGTGAAAAGAACACACATACACACACACACACACACACACACACACACACACACACACTTAAAGAATAGCACCCCTGCCCATATGAAGAAATGCATGCATTAATTACAGCATATCATGTACATCTAATTGGTTATTGCATATGTAAACCGGTAATGTGTGTAATACTGCAGCAGCACCATAATGCCATATGTAACATCATGTGCTATATACATTATGACATATGTCAGGAAAGCATGACAGTAATATGCAATGCCTGCACAGTTGTGCCTATGTCATAATTAGCTGGATATAGGAAACACCACTGTGGCAGCATTACATAAGTGGATCACAGAGACATTACTTCCTATGAGGCCACTCTGATGGGGTTTAACATCATGAAAGATCTCTCTAGTGATCTCCCAGATGGAGTTGCAGGAGCTGGGTATGATCTGTGCCATGTCCTTGAGGAAGTTGCTCATTAGGTCCTTAATCTTCATCTGGAAGATATCTGTCATCACATTCCAGATCTGTTCCCAAAAATCATCTCCCAGACATGGTTTTGGATGCCTTCTACAATGAGCAGCATGAATGATGGCACATGCAGGTTCTGGTCTGTCATGGTCATCATCTATATCTATGTCGTGGTCATCATCCAGGTCCTTGGAGACAGTGCTGCATGGTAGGGGACTGACACATTATTTTCTTCTGAATATGGTAAGAGAGCCACCATGGGGCCCACGATCTGTCAAGATTCAACACAAGAAAAAAAAATGCAAGTAAATCCACAAGTACTACTACCAAAATATGAAAATAGCAACAGCAACCAAAGAAACAGTTCTCGGTTCTACTCACAAGTTTGTTTTTAACAAATAAACTTGTGAATCGAGAACCGAGGACTGTTTCTTCAGTTGCTGTTGCTATTTTTTTGCAAGAAAAAACATTATACATACATATTAGCCATTCCCAAAAAGCAAAGAGTACATAATGTCATACAAACTGACACAGCCTGTATGTGGTAACTATTTTGTATGTGATATTACAGTACTTTATGACCTTATACAACTGTGACACTGTATGTGATCAAAGGAATGAATTCAATCCAGCACCGTCATTTGAAAAACAGGTCTGTCAAAAAACACAATCAGATGTGCATCTACAGAATGGTAAAAATAGTACATGATATGCCATTAACATGATCGAAACATTTAAGACAGGCATGTGACAAGTTTGCTCAAGGTATATCACAGTACAGTACATCGATCATTGCAAACTAATTGTCAGATGATATGGCCCATAACGTTTATTTATACCTTGTACAACAAAAAAGACAAGCTTGTGATAATAACTTTTTAATGTATTGGCAGATGTGATGATGTTCTTACTCCTTATGGATTCATATCCATTCTGATTATCTGTAAAGAACAGCAAAATACATTAAACTGATTTCTTTGCTTATTTTTGCATTGTAAATAAGAGGTGAACAGGTCAATTGGCATATACTTGTAACATTATCATCAGCATGAAAAATATATCAGCCCCTATATAAAGTATACCATTTCTATCAGCCTTTCATCCAGATGTCAATCAGAACTAGGGGAGACAATTTCTCACAAAGAAAGAATGAAATTATAATCAAGGCTCAGTGCCAACAAGGCCATAGCCTTCTTGGATGGGCTGGCAATACTGGCTGGATGAATGAAGGGTAGATGAACTTAACAAACATGATCAATGCTGTGGGTGGTCATGATAGATCCAGGGAAGCCTATTGGCAATGTTGCTCTGACATGATCCTGCATACAGCCAACAGACTCTGCTACTATGAGAGGTTCACTGGAGATGGGCCACCTTTGCATTCCCGGGATGAAATAGCTGTTCCTGGTCTCACATCATACCACCTGTTGTGATTGTCAGATATTTGGGGGAGGTACTGAAACAGGTGTTCCAGGACATACAGGTGTACCCTACCTTCCAAAACACTGCAACATACATGCTTCCTCATTAAGGATCTTTATTTCATAATTAATAACATTTTGTTATATTTGTGTTCCAGCAGCAGAATTATGCTGTGAACATGAAAACATACATGATGTGGGTGCACAATGTAATTGTTACAAGCCTGTTATTTTACCAGTACAGTACATGCATAATACTCTTATCAACTTGTATTACTTTTTTCAGTTGTATAGGTCCATCAATATCTGTACAGCACCAACATAGCACATAAGTGTTTACATACTTATGTATGTCTCAATATGTATGATCCATAGTTTTATGTGCTTCTGCTGCCTGTTGTGACTGCAGTGTATAGTCACATGTTGATGTTTCTGTGCCATTTTAACATACAAATGCATCTTCACACGACATGGGCCTTGCAGTAGCACAGATAGACAAACCAGTTAAGTTTGTCTATCTTGTTGATATGATGCAGCACTTTGTATCACATCTGTGATCTAGGATATTCATGCTCCCTTGTTCTATACACAGGAACATCTGGACAACACATGCACTGTTTGTCACGTAAGTGTCACCATGTCCGGCTCATGGGAGCCATATTTGATCTGTGCATCTGCCTATAGTCATGACTGTGGAGCATAATCACTTGTTGGCATTAGCGTGCCCTCTTATACTGCACGATTTGCAGATAGACGATATGCACCCCCAAACAAGGAGGGTGCGCCTGGTAAGACATTGCATCTGTTTCCTACATGTCACAATTGATAATCCCAACTGGGCCCTCCATGACTAATGTGTTCTTCACCTGCCTAGGACACCTGCAATCTGCCCTTCAGCCTCACCCATCTGGTATGCATCTATATTATCTCCTGTGTGGTATACCTCTGTTGGAATGCTACATGATGCCTGTTATGAGCTTAATGATGATGTTTTTAAGCCTATATTATCACATGACAGTTTCATTTCATACCTCGCCTCCAGTGGTGGAGTCACAAGAAGTCATGACAGGTGGGTTTTAGTATTTTTATTACTCTCATCTGACATATTTGTTTGATATGTAATATATATGTCATTGCTTTCTTATAGAAGGTCCCTGAATCATCCATAACCATATTGCCATCATTAACACTTTGTCATATAGTTGTACCATATTTCATTACTAACCTGCATCTTTTAATTTCTGTGAAGGTATGTGACATTTGGATGGCTCAGTGGTGCAGTGGTTTCTGTTGTCATCATACAGCAAGAGGTTCTCCAGTTTGATTCTCAGCTGGGTTGCCTTTTGTGTGGAGTCTGCATGTCCTCTGTGTGTTTGTGTGGGTTTCCTCTGGGTGGTCTGGTTTCCACCCACATTACAAAGACATGCATCTGGAGTGCTTCGCCCTGGTCTATGCTGAAAATTGACTTGTTGCAAGTTGGACTTTCCAAGTAAACAAATGTTAGGTAAATAAATTTGTCAGCTATCTCTTCCTGTAACATGTTCACTGCCTGTCTCCACCAATTGGCTATCCACTGTTGCTGAGGTGGAATGTGATGTGACTCACTATGATAGCACAGCCTGAGGCACACAGGCCACTGATGCAGTTTTATTCTCTCGAATGGAAGGCAGCAGCCATATCAATCATGCTGTAGCCTCAGATATGGAGGATAATGTGGCTGGTCATTCTGAAGATAGCCATTCTTGATCACTATGCCCCAACTCGTACAATCAGATTCAACACCAAATCTGCCCCTTGGCTTACTAAAGAAACCAAACATAAAATCCATCTCAGAAATAAATACTGGGCTAAATAGAAAATGACCAAAAATCCTGTTGACCAACAAAATTTAAGACAGCTAAGAAATAACACTAAGAAAGCTGTACTATCAGATAAAAGAAACTATTACCTTCAATTTCAGAAGGGTAACGATAATAACCCACAAAAGTTCTGGGTGAACATCAACCAATTACTATATCCAGGTCAATCTAGTACACCAAACCCACAAAATACTGACCATGAAAATTCCATGTATACTGCCAATGCCTTCAATTCCTTTTTTACTGATGCCATCCAAACACTAGCCAGTCAGTTATCATCTAGTAATTTTACTTTACCTACCTACAACAAAGCTACACCCCCCATTTTTCTCCAACTAGTCCCAACAACCCATATTCTTGCCCTAATCCAAAAACTGAAACCATGCTCTCCTTCAGCAGACCAACTACTGCTGAATACCTACAAAAATCTGCCAAATCGATTGCTTAGCCCATCTCCATTCTTATCAATAGAACTATTAGTGAAGGCCACATCTCTATCATCTGGAAAGTCTCCCATATTATCCCCCTTCACAAAGGTGGAAACTCTACCGAATTCTACAACTATCGTCCCATAGCTCTTCTTTCTCCTTTGGCAAAGATCATGGAGAAATGCATCCATAGGCAATTGCTAGACCACCTAATCCATAATAACTTGCTCTCTATCTGTCAACATGGTTTCAGACCTTCCCATAGCACTACCACTACCCTCCTATCCTTTACATATTGTATTAACAAAAACCGTAACTGCAATTTGCTCTCTGCAGCACTATTTATCGATCTGTCCAAAGCGTTCGATATGGTAAATCATCAAATTCTGATAGATATCCTCAAATTCCTGTCCTTACATGCACTCCCTATTAAATGGTTCCAATCCTACCTAGATAAATGACAACAGGCTGTACTTTGGCACAACACTGTCTCTACCCACCTACCAGTTAACCTCGGTGTACCTCAGGGGTCCATATTAGGACCTCTCCTTTTCTCTATATTCATCAACGACCTTCATCAAGCAATTCCCCAAGCTACTTGCATACAATATGCAGATGACTCCACACTTGTATGCTCCGCTAAAACCACCTCTGAACTTCACTCCCTTACCCAAAAAGTATTTAACACTGTTGGACAATGGTTCACTCATCGTTGCCTTCTCTTAAACCCCCAAAAAACTAAACTCCTCCTTTTCAATCCTAATCTTAAGTCCTCCCCCCATAGATTTTTCTGTTTCATCCACTAATGGTACCATCATATCACCCAACCTAACTACCAAGCTACTTGGTGTCACCATTGATAACAATCTTACCTTTGGCATACACATCAACAACACTATTAAATCTGTCAACAGAAAACTTGGCTCTCTGTACAGAATAAAACCCTTCCTATCACCTACAGCTAGAACTACTATTGCACACATTCATCTAATCTCTACACTCCTCTATGTCTCTTCCATTTTCATCAATCTATCTAAGAACAACCTCAGTAAGTTGGAGACCTCCTACAATCACATAGCCAGATTTGCTACTGACAACCCATTTAGAACTCACCACTGCTTTAATTTAAAGCAGCTTGAATGGTTGGAACTACAGAATCTGATCGAATACCATCAACTAATTATTGCCCATAAGACTCTTTACCAACCTTCTAATACTCCTACTCTATCCACCATCATCACCCCCTATAATAATCTGAAGTCCTTATGTTCATCTCAGAAACTTCTAGTTAAAACATCTAAATCTAACAATAGGGCTGGGGATTCTCTCTTCTCCAATACTGTGGGAAAATTCTGGAATCTCCTACCCTGTGACCATTCCTCACTTTCCACTTTATCACTCTTCAAAAAGAGACTGAAAGTTTTCCTGAAAACACACTGGTTATGCCCCTGTACTAAACCTGACTAACTATCTACTCTACCTGATTATGCTCTGCCTTCCCTTTTCTTTTTATTAATCATCTACCATCCTTTCTAACAATATATAACTTATACACGCTGTACCTCATTATTTCCTTCCCTCTCTCACTTATTTGTATATAAAAAAACAAAAAAAAGACTCATTATTACTACTGATCATTAAGCTACCTCTTTCATTGTGTACTGCACTTGGATATGGCATCAGCCTGTATACCTCCTTTTTTCTTTGCCATTAAGTTATGTACTTTACTTGTACTTTGAACTAGCCTGTATGCCTCCTTTTTTTATTAAGGAATGTACCTACGTGTTATTTTGAACCTGCAGTTTACATTGTATTGATGTCTGTCCTCTTCAAATGATTTCTTATTAACCTGAATTGTCAGTGTATATATTACTGTATTTGTTTTTATATATTTGTTTGCAATTTTTATGTTATCTGTATGTTTTGGAGCTTATCTCCAAGTAATTTTCCATATTTGTAATTTTTCATATTTGTTTGCAATTTTTATGTTATCTGTATGTCTTGGAGCTTATCTCCCCGGGCCTCTATTGAAAATGGACATATATCCAGTTAGACTAGCCCGGTTAACAAATGTAAAATAAAATAAAATAAAAATAAATAATAAATAAATAAATGATGGTGACCATGACCCACTGTCTCATGTAGAGTCTGGTAATGAGGGTGACTGTTCTTCATGACAGGCCAATACAGCCCATCGGACTACTTGCGGGAGTGTAGCTGACATGCATGGATGTGTGCCAGAGGGTGGTGTCCACCTACTCTTACAGGTGAATGAACGTTCATAACGATGTCATGGATCTGACCTGAGAGCACTTGCCTGTGTCACTGATTTTGTAGCACACCAGATGCATGTGTTACATGAAGGTTAGGAGTGCAGACATGGAGCGGTCATAGCAGCATTGGCTGCACAGCACGGCAGTCTGTTATCTATTGCACACTCTGCTGAAGACCTTATTATGACAGTGTTAAAACAGTGCCATAGCACTAACTGGGTGTTATGTGCCCTAATCGTACTGAACACATTAGATCCAGGGGGAGATGCAGACCTCCACTCCTTAGACCCACACATAGCCTTTGGACATCAATGAAGTGTAACATGCATGCATATCTTCTATTGGTCACTCATCTGTGAGCCCAGCAGTCAAGTTCAGTCACATTTATGTCATTCTCCTATCCACACTATGTCCCAACATTCTAGTGTCACCACATCCAGCTCCTCTGTACATCACCATCAGCCATGTGCTTCCTGATGTGGCGGAGCAGCCAGGACCATTGTGTGAGCCATCAGCATGGGTGCCCTAGACTGCATTAGAGTAATAGTGACAGTTATTCAAATGTGTGTCCTGTTGTGCCATTCTGACCCTGTGACAATAATGATCACTGCTCTGTCAACTGACAAATGAATCTGTAGGTGGGTGTTCAAATGTCTGATGCCACATAATTTTTCTGATCATATATCTGACCTAGGTGATTAGCTTCAATTAGTGATATGTAGTACTTTGTAACTGTTATATGTTAGTACAGATACTGATGGTAATAATGCTTTCATGTTTGCATCAGTTGCTGTTCGACATATATCAGATATTTACATGGTTAACAGAATGCCATTATTGTAATCCATTATTGATTTTTACATTTCACTTTTCCTTGTTATCTGTTATTTCTGCATGTCACTTATGTAATTTTAATATGGTACTGCACATGCCTCACCATCAGCACTCACTGCATTTTTGTGTACCTGTTTCCATTTTAAATCACCATGCTGATGTGTACTTCCCACGTGTGCCTACCTATATCTGACTGATTTTGCACACACACACACACACACACACACACACACACACACACACACACACACACACACACACACACACACACACACACACATATATGTATACTGTATATCTATACATACACATGATATATATATATATATATATATATATATATATATATATATACACATGGATTTATTTTAGAATATTCAAATATCATAATCTGGAAATTCAAAATATCGACACTAAAAACTAAAATCTGGAAAGTGCATTATGCTTAAAGTTCACAATGGCACATGTGAGAATGTTGAATCGGCTGTGTAAACACTGTTATGATGTGCAAATTGGTTGCTGTGACTTTAAGACGTGTTATGTTGTAGGATAGTAAATAAGAAGGTAACATGATTGAAGTTATCTGTGAAACTCTGGTAAGTATTGTAGAGAGATATATAGTAATGTGTAGTGTTTTAGCAGTGAAGTAGTGCTTCTAAGATAAGGTTGAGGATAGTTTTTTGCAATTTAAACAGGCAACCATGAAGGGCAGAATTGTAGGTTTGCCGTTTTGTTCTGTGTGGTGCAATCTTGTAGTTGATGTATTAAAGTAGCAGGGGGTGTGGGGGTGCAGCCCCCAACATGGGGTGTGAAGGGGGGCTTACCCACTGCTTATATTTGGAGAAGATTAATATAGTTTGTTTTTTTGTTTTTGTATGTTGTTGTGGTGGAGTATAGTAAGTGTTGGTTTGTTGTGTTTTTTCGATATTATGGGCATTAATGTTTTCAGGTTTTTGGTGTATTGCTGTTTTAGGATTTTGGTCTCGATATTTTGAATTTTGAGATTATGGTATTTCAATATTATATATATATATATATATATATATATATATATATACACACACACACACACACACACACACACACACACACACACACACACACACACACACACACACACACACATACATACATCCACAACAACCTCTTTTCCTATTCTTGCACATGGGGTCGGGGTTTCAACACCCAGCAGCTAGCCCTGCTGTGGTACTTCCACACCACACACATACACACACACACACACACACACACACACACACACACACACACACACACACACACACACACACACACACACACACACACACACACACACACACACACTAACACTCATGGCTAAATTTAGAATGTCCACTATATTTATGCATACCTGTGTTGCTGTATCCCCAACACTGATGCATGTTCTTGTGACACTTTGTATGTTTGCACATATTATTACCTGGAACTTAGTCATGTGGCAGCAATAACCTGTGCATTCTAGCATTGCCCAACAGTGATGCATGTTCTTTGTATGTTAAGTAGTCTCTGTCATTGATCCTCTGTATGTTTGCACATATTATTACCTGGAACTCAGTCATGTTGCAGTAGTAACCTTTGCATCCTAGCATTGCCTTCTGTGTGACATTCCATATCAGCCAGGGGATGTGATGCTTATTAATATTTATATTCTTTGGGCAGGTCCTTGGGATGTATGTAATCACCCCTGCTGAAGTAAGAGTTTTACTATATAGTAACACAATTGCACATCACACAATGCTATGTGTGATGTATCAATATTAGTATACAGCCCCTGTTTTTGGATATGCATTTGCTCATACATTCTCATACATGTCATGGTCTTAGATTTCCTGTGATAGTGGCTGTTTGAAGGGTAACATTCCATGCTATTTATCTGTATGATGATATCATACCTGTCTAATAACAACCTCTGTTTTCACACCTCCTGTGCCCACACATTTGCCTGTGCATTCCTCTTTGATGATGTAGCCTGCAGAGTCTTCCTCCGCTGATGTCTCCTCTTAGTGTTTTGTATAGGTTCTTGCTGGTATACCTTATGTTTATGTTATGCATGATTTTCAATGTGAACCACTCATGGTTTCTTTCCATTAGCTGTGATCTGTGCTGATGTTGTGGTGAAACACATGGACATCACTCTATAGTCTGTGTACTTATGTATGTGTGGATTTTCATGACTCAAAGGTATGTGCCAAACACTGTCATGTTGCCTGAGCTAGGACTTGTTACTGCATTCTCTGTCATTCACATATATTTCTTCACACCCCTTTGTCTTCCTGTTCATACTGTGATAGCTGTGATATGTCATCATCAGACATCAGGGTTCTTCGTGTAGGTCACCCACACTTGTGGCTGGCAAGCCACCATGTTTTGCTATGTTATGTAGCATGGCACACACAGTAATCATCTGTGATGCCTTTTCTGGTGTGTATTGTAGTGCACCCCTAAATGTGTCCAGACATCTGAATCATGTTTTCAGCATGTCAAATACAAGCTCAGTGGTATTTCATGTAATGGTCTGTGCTCTGTTGTATGCATCCTTGACAGGGTTGATGAGGGTCTGTATTGTATTATTAGCCAAGACTCCAGTGAATAATCACAGTCACCTGTTTGTGGGAAGGAGGTAACACATATGTTGTCCACATGCTTAATGTTGACAGGTGTAGATTCTGATTTCACCATCACGGTGGTCCGGAACTTACTGAGTCATAGTCCCTCTGGTATTTCATCAAGTTGGAAAGCAGCCCTTAGACCACTTTCCCTCCATATTGCAGCACCATGGATACTACTAGGGTATGTTGCCATGCTATTGGTAATGAGGCCATCTGCTGAGCATACCACCTGACAATTGAGTAATGGCCATCCCTCTCTATTGATATACAGTTCGGTATCAGGTACGGGGGGGTAATTGGAACATGGGTGCAGTCTATTGCACCAAGGATATGGGGGATGTTGGCTATGGCACAGAACTGTTTCATGGCAGTTCTTTGATCTATGGCTGTTTCTGAGAAATGGATGTAATCATCCAACTTGGTGCACACTGCTGCCAGAAAATGTGAGCAGATGCAAATGGCAGCTGTCTGGGACACTCCTACAGTATCTCCCATATGCTGCTGAAATGTCCCAAAGGATAGTACACCTAGACTCAGACATGCTTTTTTTTCTTACTGTATTGGGTTACTCCGCAGACTAGGAGCATACATGTGGGGTGCAGACATCCTGTGCACTGCCTGCCCAACTCTCTGTCTAATCTGTATCTATTGATTATTTCCTGGCCAGAGGGCTGACTTAACTGAACCCTGGTTCAATGCCTATCTGGCTGCCTTCTAGGATGCATTTGTAGATCTTCCTCTGTTATGGCTTGCAGTACCCCAGCCTGCTGTAGTACATTAAATACTGGTTGCATTTTTTTTTATGTAATGTTTGCATATTATAGGTAGGTACTAGGCTATTGGCCCTAGAGCCTATATTAGCCTAGCCAAAAAGGTACCTTGGCTTTCGCCACCCAAGAAATTTATTTTCCTGTGCACCTGTCAAAAAGAGCCACAGAAGTGATCCCTGGGGTGAATTTCCTATTTCCCATCCAATCATCAAGATTTTTCTTGAAGAGTGCTAATGAAGAGCTCTGTTTGACATAGATAGGTAGTCTGTTCCAGAGTATGGGATGTCTCTGGGACAGGAATCTGTCTCACCAGCATGTTCTGTTTATTGTGGTGACAAGGTTTAGGTCACTACAGCAAGTAGCTCAGAGGGATTGGGATTTCTTTAAGTGGAGCATGTCCAACAGCTCTGGGTTTGACATAGCTTTGTATGTTAGGCAGAGATCACCTCTGAGTAGGCGATATGTGATGGAGTAAAGCTGGAGTTTTTTGAGACGGTCTGCATAGGGCATCTGTTTGAGGCCAGTAATCCTCTTTGTGAGGTATTTCTGCGGCCTTTCCAGTTGTTGCAGATGTCTTGTGAGGTACATACCAAAAGGGGTGTTGTACTCTATAATGGGTCTAATGAGTGATGAGTAGAGGGGAACAATGACCTCTTTTTTTCTGGATGAGAAACCTTTTGTGATGAGGTGTGCTACGTAGAAGGATTTCCTGACCACTGTGGCAATGTGATTATCAAAGGAGAGGCTACTGTCCACCTGTGTCCCAAGGTCTCTTATCATACTTTTGGTGTTAAGTAGACTACCACCTATGTGGTAGTTCATGGGTACAGAGTTTTTACAAGAGGGGATGACAATACACTTTTTGGCATTGAGCTTCAGGTGATGGCTTTGACACCAGGTATCTGTCTCTGTGAGGCCCTTTTGTAGGATGTCCACTTCATTAGGAGTTTTGATTATGGCTCCTAATTTGCAGTCACAGGATTCCATACAAATCTGTGCAATGTTGAAGCATTAAAATAAAGTACATATGGCCTATGCCAAATGCTTTCATAAAGCTCTCAGCAATGTACTTTCTCACATTTAAGTTGCATTGGGTGCACCTGCTGTGCTTCGGAATCCATCGGGTATATGTGGAGCCCATAATTATCCTACTCTAAATAGACAATTATCTAGTCTTTTTTTAGTGTACGTTATAGAATCGCACACACCACATATTCACTTGCGTCTTCCTTTGGCATGCTGCACTGTCTGCAATATTCTTCTGGAATTTGGCCTTTAATGTAATCCCCAGAGTTGTCCATCAGATTGCAAACTGGCTCGCTAACAGATCCTGAGTTGTGAAAGTTGCAGGATCCTCCTGTGAATGTAGATTGTAATTAGTGGGGTACCACAGGTATCAGTGTTGAGTCCTTTCCTATTAGGCATTAATTTTGTAGACATCCCAGGCAATATTCCAGAAGTGTACTTCATCAAGTTTGCTGATGACTGTGAGTTGGGCACCGTGATAAAACAAATTTTCAGCAAGGCTGGAATATACACATAAATGGTGTACCAAAAAGGTTTCAAGGTAAATGCTATAAAGTGCACTACTCCATCATTTGGTAAAAAAATAAAAAGCTGTTCTCACCTTATCTGTTTTAAATGGTACTCCTCTTCAAACAGAAACAACCATAACAGACCTGTTACTTATGTAAATAACTCTTTCATGAAATCTTTTTATGTTCCAAGGGAATACCTTCAAGATTCAAATAAGTCATCCTGTCACTGTACTCTTCCCTTATTAGACCCACCATTAAAAGCAAGGCCTTCTTTGGTGTGTACAAGTCCAAGTATATCACTCAAAAGGAAAGATCCTAAATATTTCTAACCAAGAACACTAATAGAATAGCATGATTACCCTTATACTCATTAAGCCAATCTAAGGTGATCTGCATTGCACTTTTTGAAGCACAAAAGGCCCAATCCTACTTGACTTTCTATTTCTTCACAAAACCAGTGTCTCTGCAAACACCTGTACTAGGGTCTCAAGTATGCACCAACACATAAACAAAACTCACTGGAGGTATAGATTCCTAATTCCATGTATCCCCAACCTATGGAATAACTTGCCCCTACAGGTCAAGCACAGTACTACTATTTATACCCTGAAGGCTAGTCTTGATGATTTGATGGGTGGACACAAATTTATATCAGAGTTATCATGTACCCCCTTGCTCAGTTTGTGAGGTACGCACTATTAAGTGCTTGAAAATGGAGGCAGAAATGTTAAAGAGTGTGTCTACTTAATGTTGCATTTGGCTAGGCATGTTGTGGTTCCTGTGACTGCTTGCCTAGTGTCATTTTTGTGTTCTTGTGTTCCTAATGGTCATGTTATCAGTTAAATAGTGTTACACTGGCAGTTGTTATGTTAGGAATTTGGAAATGGTACATAGACAGCAGCCATGTTATCATTTAAGAAATACTGTACACTAAGTGATCAGGTTATCACTTAAGGAGTTCTGCATGAGCAGGGATCATGTCATCATGTAAGGCGTGCTAGACAGGCAGTGACCCTGTTATCAGATATGAAGTGCTACCTGGCCAGTGATCGTGCTGTCTGTTAAGAAATGCTACACTGTCAGTGATCTTGTTATCATTTGTGGAGTGTTAAACAGCTGGTGATGAATATTTCAGTTAGGCAGCTTTACATAGTCAGGGATCATGTTATCAGGCAATGATATGTTATCAGATGGGGAGTGTTACATGGGGATGGAGCATGTTATGAGCTAGGAAGTGACCACAAGAAGGGATCGTGTTATCAGACTGTGATCATGTTATTGATTAAGGAGTACAATATCAGCAGTGATTGTGTCATTATTTTGGTAATGTTACATTAATAGCGTTCTTGTTATTAATTTGGAAATGCTACGCAGTGATCATGTTATCAATTAAGGAGTACAGCATCTGCAGTGATTGTGTCATCAGATTGGTAATGTTACACTAACAGTGATCTTGTTATCAGTTTGGAAATACTACACAGACAGTGATCATGTTATCAGTTAGGGACTGTAGCACATGAACTGATCATGGCATTAAGCAGTGGTTGGTTTAACATTTATGAAAAGATACAAGGGTAGTGACAATGTTATCAGTTTGGAAGTGTTACTTGGGCAGCAATCATATTATCAGTTGTAGACTGCTACAAAGGAAGATCTCATGTTATCAGACAATGATTATGTCATCAGATAGGGAGTGTTACATGGGGATGGAACATCTTATGAGTTGGGAAATGACCACAAGAAGTGATCATGTTATCAGACTGTGATTCATCCAGCCATCCTCAACCAATTTTTCCCATTTTGCACATGGGGTCAGGATGTCATTTCAGCAGTGACAATCATCTCAAGGCAAGCTTTACACTACTGGGTGGCTAGCCCTGCCTCAGTAGTTCGTCCATGCCATTCACTTGCACACACACCTATGGCCAATTTAGAGTGTCCAATCCAACTACTGCATGTCTTTGGAGTGTTGTGGGAAACTGGAACACCAGAAGCAAACCCACACAACCATGGGGAGGGCATGCAGACTCCGCACAGAAGGCAACCCAGGCAAGAATTGAACTGAAGAACCTCTTGATGTGAGGTGACAATGCTAACCGCTGCAACCCCATGGCTGCCCATCTATGATCATGTTACCTATTAAGGAGTGCTACATCAGGAGTGATTGTGTCATCAGTATGGAAATGTTACATTAACAGTGATCATGTTATCATAGGATCATAGATAAGATCATAGGAAGTTACTAGGCCCTGAGGCCCTTACACGCCTAGCCAAGAATTTAGCCCATGTTCCAACAAGTCAGCACCCAATGCCCCTGTCTAGCAGGGCACAGGTGGAATCCCAGGGGTGTATTTTCTGTTCCCCATTCAGTTATCTAGGTTGCACTTAAAAAGGGTTAATGAGATACTCTGCTTGACATGGAGAATGAGTCTATTCCACAGAAGGGGGAGTCTCTGGGACACAAATCTATCCTGCCAGCATGTCCTATTGGTCAATTTGGAAATACTACACAGGCAGTGATCAAGTTATCAGTTAGGCTCTGCTACACATGAATTGATAATGTCATTAAGCAGTGATTGGTTTGACACTGAAGAAGTGATACAAGGGTAGCAACAATGTTATCAGCGCACAGCTACAGTTATCCCACTCTACAAGGGGGGATCCACCTTGGATCCTGGGAACTACCGTCCCATCAGTCTGACAAGCCTGATCCGCAAGGGCATGGAACGCATTATCATGGAACTTATAAACAAAGACACTGGCAACCTTCAAACACTGGACCCCACCCAGTTTGGGTTCATGAAGGGCCGATCTTGTCTCCTGAACCTGATTGACTTCTTCGAATCAGTCTCCAGAGCTGTGGACAAGGGTAACGTGGTCCACACAGTCTATCTGGACCTTGCCAAGTCCTTTGACACCATCCCCCACTCTGGAATCATCAGTAAACTTACTAAGCTGGGCATAAATCCCTATGTCACTCAGTAGGTTGCCAACTGGCTTACTGACAGAACCCAGACTGTAAAAGTAGCCAACTCCAAATCAAGCTCTATACAAGTGACAAGTGGAGTACCTCAGGGTTCAGTCCTGAGACCGCTCTTGTTTGGCATCTACTTCTCTGAAGTACAGGCTAACACTAAGGGACTCTGGCTAACAAAGTTCACAGATGAGTGCAAACTGGGAGCCATTATTGAATCCCCAAATGATGTGGATAGTCTACAAAAGGGCCTTATAGAAACAGATGCTTGGTGCCAGTGCCATGGGCTCAAGCTTAATGCCAAGAAATGTATAGTTATCCCCTTTGAGAAAAAACATGTACCCATGAATTACCACATAGGTGGCAGTACACTAAACACTGAAAGTGTGATGAGAGACTTAGGGACACAGGTGGACAGTGGTCTCACCTTCAATAACCACAACACCACAACAGTCAGGAAATCCTTCTATGTGGCACACCTAATCACTAAGGGCTTTTCATCCACAAAAAAGGAGGTCATTGTCCCACTGTACTCATCCCTCATTTGACCCATTATAGAGTACAATGCCCCATTTGGTATGTACCTCACAAGACATCTGCAACAGCTGGAATGGCCACAGAAATACCTCACTAAAAGAATCACAGGCCTAAAGCAGATGCTCTATGCTGACTGTCTAAAAAAACTCCAGCTATACCTTGTGGCATATCGTCTACTCTGAGGTGATCTCTGCTTAACATACAGGGCCATGTCAAACCCTGAGCTGTTGGACATGCTCCACTTAAAGAAATCCCAATCCCTCAGAGCCACACACTCCAGGAATCTAAACCTTTTCATCACAATGAACAAAACATGCTGGAGGGATAGGTTCCTGACTCAGAGACTCCCCATACTCTGGAATAGATTGCCCATAAATGTCAAGCAGAGCACCTCCTTGGCCCTCTTCAAAAGGAACCTTGACAATTGGATGGGAGATAGGAAATTCATCCCAGGGATCACGTCAGTCGCCCTGCTAGACAGGGGTCCAGGGAAGTAAATATTGTGGGAAGAAATATCCAGGGAATTGTTATGGCTACGCATGTATAGGCCCTAGGGCCGATAGCCTAGTACCAGCCTATGAACCTATGAACCTATGAACTTGGGCAGCGATCACATTATCAGTTGCAGATTGCTACAAAGGAAGTGATCATGTTATCAGGCAGTGATTATGTTTTCAAATAAGGAGTGTTGTACACTTGGTGACCATGTTATTAAGAAATATTAAACACTCAGTAATCAGGTCATCACTTAAGGAGTATTACATGGGCAGGGATCATGTGAACAGTTAAGGAGTGCTTCGCAGGCAATGATCAAATTATCAGATATGGAGTGCTACATGGGCAGTGGTCATGTTATCATTTATAGAGTTTTATACAGGCCGTAATCAAGTTCTCAGTAAAAGTGTTACAAGGGCAGGAATCATATTACCAGGCAGTGATCATGCTATCAGTTAGTAAGTGTCACATGGAGAGTGATTATGTTATATATCAGGAAGATCGACACAGGAAATAATCCTGTTATCAGATAGTAAAAATGTTATAAGGAGTGCCGACTGTGCAATGATTATGTTATAAGTAGTGGTCAAGAGTATTTTTGCACCTCAGATATATTACATCAACATGTTCAATTTCCAGTATACTAAGGGAGAATCAGCTTCCAGAACTTCGGACTACAGTCATCTTCCAAGCTTTAGGCTACTCTTCCCCATGGTTATATTATGAAACAACAGATAACACCTCAGTTTCTGGATACATATAACATTCCATGAATAAATGGTACTATAGTAAGGAATTTCAGCTTGACCAGTGTGTGCCATCTCTGCTCCTCATCTCACACCATTCAGGGAGCCACAGCTTTGGGAAAAGCCAGTGAAAACAGGTCCAGAGCTGTCTTCACATATGGATTACAAGAACTGCACAGAGTGACAGCTGTATCCTGGGAATCAACAAAGCTTCATCAGACCAGAACTAGCTGCATGTATGGGGTGGGCAGACAAGCTAAAGCTACACCATACCAGGAATGGTTGCAAATGTGATTTCTAAAAACTATATTGTAAGGCTAGCAATTTACTTTACATGCCTGAATGTACAAAAATTGTTGGTATAAAGTAGATGTAGAATTAGCAATAGCTGAAAGACATGGCAATATTTGTGTTTTAAAAGACATGAAACAGTAATTCACCAAAAAGTGTTTTAGCTGAACTCCTCCACTGAGAGAAGTATCATGCAAGTCTGTTATAACAAGAAGATTTTGCATAAATGCACATTAATTAAATGGCTTTGGGGGTGGTGAGAAAAACAAACCATTTCAAAAGTTTCATTTTTGCCAGGTGTCTTACTCTCAAGAGATATAGCCCTTGAAGCATAGACTGGGTTTGTAGGCCCACAAAGTTTGTACAAAGCATACATTTTAGTGGCCTTCAAACAGCTGGACTATAGTAATCCCATGTTAAGATTTATGCATATCATATCATTGTCTAATTCATTTTGAAAGGTGGAAAAGGGCTTTCATTCTTTTAGGGGGAGTGGGAGTTTCTTTCAAAAACAAGAGAGGATACCTAAAGCAGATCACCATTTAGTCAAATAGTGGCTAGTAAAATTTGAATGCTACTCGGCTATACTTTACAGTCAAAAATCAAAATGTCAGAGTGTCTGTCTTACTTGTTTACTTACATGTTTCAATTTGTCTGAATGTCAAATACTGGAAGATTAGCAGAGCAATACCTTCTAAAAATATTGTGTAGCAATCAATTAAAAAAACACTTGTTTCATAAGGAACACATGCATTTCATATTGTCAGAAGAAAAATTCAAATGAGTCACATCTGCCTCAGGTGATGAAAAACTTCTTTATTAGCAGCTAACCAGATTACACAGCATGTTGGCCAAGATGATCTCCTCCTCTGGTCAACTTGTTTACTGACATCAACTTTTATACTGCAAGTAAAACAACTTTTTGTTATATTTCTGACCGTTGACAGTTGGCTATGGAAAACACCTGTGGTAAACATGTTTATCACAAATCACCTCAAACCAACAGTTAGTACAGAATGTTCAAGAAGTACAGAATGTTCAGTTCAACAGTGGTAGCTCAAATTTTCCAGGACACACAGCCTGCTTCAGTAAATTAACTCTTACTCGGCTGCGCGTCCTTATCCCAGGTTTCACCAAGCTATAACCAAGTCTCTTTATTCTGAAATGCAGAAAACAGTTATTATTCAGGTTCATAAGCAATGCTGCACTTTGTTCACAGATGAGGCCCATCTTTGATAGGCATATCCCAACAAATAACATGTTCACTTTGCAAGAAGAGGAAAAATACAAATAACAGTATATTTTAAAACTTTTTCTCTTAACACATATGATCAGCTTTTATGAAATTACAGAAACTATAGTTTTAGTAGTGAAGAATTCACATGAAGGATCATGCTTCTAAACAAGGATAAACAGTAGCACCGTCTTCCAGCAATTATAGAGATGCTAGTAGACTTTTCTATATTCTTGGTCCAAAAGAGAACAGCTTTGATGGGACGTTTAATGTATAATTTCAGAATGAATGAAAGCTCTGTGTGCAGAAAAAAAAGTGGGCTGTTGCATACATAGCATCTGGTACCCTCATACAAAGAGTGATGCTACACACGTGATCTAGGCCAAAACACAGACAAGTGACGGCATATATATATATATATATATATATATATATATATATATATATATATACATATATATGGTATAAAACTGAATATATATATATATATATATATATATATATATATATATATATATTCAGTTTTATACCATATAGCTGGATAGTACTTTGATGCATGTATCGTAACAATTTCTTTTTAAAATCTGATGCAGACATCTTGTGAAATACAGAAACACTACCTGTCACATTTAACCACAGAAGATAGTCTTTAGTTATCACTGAGAAATAAGCAATTTCTTAGTGTGAAAAACTACAAAGTTTGACTGCTTTCTATACAGAAACACAGCCCCCAGGATTCAATAAAATCTGTGTAGGCTCCGTGTAGAGCCTACATAGAATATACCCATGTACATGTCCATGGTTCTCCCTCTGTAGAGCATCATGTATAGTAATCATGGCGCACTGCCGGGAGACAGCATTGTAACAGGGATAATGAATCTATGTAGGCAGAAGTGTAGAGGATGGTCAGATGTTATGTACATGGTGAGGCTCCCTATAATGTTCCCTGCTACTGTTGAAATGTGCTGTGAATTAATTGCTTGTGTTTTAAATTTCTAACTTATTTTGTCTTATTTTTTTATTTTTATTATTTTTTTAATGTCTGCTTCCATGGCGCAGCGTGGAGCACAACAATGCCAAGGTGTGCTTACATATAAACAGCTGACAGCTGACAGATATCTAAAAACAGAAACTGAATGTGACTGATTAGGATACGTTTATTGTATGTTTTTTTTAATGCCCGTTTGAATGGCGCAGTATGGAGTGCAGCAATGCCGAGCTGCACTTAGACATACATAACTGACACCTGCCAGACATCTTAAAATAGAAACCAGTCCCTGGATTCAGCAAGCTCTACACAGAGTGCATGAATAGTGTCAGAGCTGCTGCATGCAATATGGCTGACAAAAGATCCAGGAATGAGCCCCCGAGATGTGAATGAGCACGCCTCCACCATTCTTGCACAGACACTACTGTCATATGCTAATTGCCTCATTTGCTGGTTAAAACCATGCAAATGAGGTGAATTAGCGATCCAGGAAGCAGGCAGTCATCTGTGCAGAATAGTGAAACCCGCAGAAATGTATTTGTTTATTAACCGAATACATTTCTGCAAATTACAAAATGGAGGCATGAGCCGCGGTGGTACGGTGGTAGCGTTGTTACCTCACAGCAAGAAGTTCTCCCGTTCGATTCTCGTCTTGGCTTGGGAGTGCCTTCTCTGTGGAGTCTGCATGTCCTCCCCATGGTTCGGTAGCGTTCGAAAGACATGCATGCGTAAATGGGCGTGCCTTCATTGAAGGTTGGGCGTTGAGCTGGCACCTCGGTGTTTCGTAAAAATCTACTGCCAATCATTAGCAGACCGGAGTTCCACTGTGGCGACCCCTTACAGGGAAAAGCTGAAAGACAAAACAAAAACAAAACGGAGGCATGACAGCTGGAAAGAAAGCATGTATTCAATGTAGTAGGCATGCCAATAGCCAAATATATGGCCGTTGGCATGAGAAATAGCTGCAATTTTATAAAAAACAAGTTTAATTTTTTTTTTACCTATCTCAGCCGTTTAAGCATAGGGCAGTGGTGCACAAATGGGATTGCTACGAAAATAAGAAATAAAGGGGAAATAAGCTTTTGCACCCAAATCAGCATTTTACCATAATAGTCAATGGCATGCATAAGACAACAATACCAGAAAATAGTGGTTGCTAAGGGGGGGGGGGCTCAGTGTGAGTGTGGTAACCATGAATAGCATTCTGGTTCATGTAAATGAGGGGATTGATACTGAATCACAGCTTTCCTCCCAGTGTTAGCTTGCAGGTACAGCAACACCATTGTATAAGTATAAGAAGTGGATGACCTCATAAGGGTATGTGTCATGCATGCTGTAAGCTTATTGGAGCTCTGTGGCCTGTGTTTTCCCTTTGTTAAGCAAAGCTAAGGAAGGGGGTGTCTTTTCTGCCTAGCAGTATTTACATTGCCTAAACGGGTGTGTGTGCCACGCACTGGTTTCTAAATAAAAAAAAAAAACAGGAAATAGCAGCACTGTTCACATCTGAGCACTGGGTATGGGCGGCATGCCTTGGGGCTTAAACAGGAAGGCAATGGGAAGGGAAAACAGCAGTAGGAAGGCAATCAAGGAGAATTAACATAGCTGACAGGTGAAATGTATCAGAATCAGCCAATTACACAGCCAGCAACCCAGCACACTACTATAAATTATGCTAACACCTTTCAATCTGGTTTTCTTCCACAAACTCTACACCACAGGTGTACACAGACGGGGAAATTTTACCTGACAAAACTAACAAAATGTTAGGGGCTGCTGTCGCTCTCATACATCAATATGTGCAAGAGGCTGAGGGTGGTGAGGATGTGAATGCTGACAACCATCCCACAGTGAGGAGGAGGAGAAGAGTGTACAGATCCAGGCTAACCTACCAGAGGCTACATGAGCTGGCGATAGTGCAGTGCTATAGGGTAGACAGAGACTTTCTACAGTAAAATGATGAGCTGTGCTGGACCCACCTCACACACAGAACCAACAGAAGGGAACCCATCCCAGTGGATACCAAGGTATATGTAGGCTTAGGAATACTAGCCACAGGTACCTTCCAAAGGCAGGTTGGGGATATCATGGGGATCTAACAGGCATTAGCAATGAGGGTACTCTACCAGTTCCTGGATGCCATGTCAGCACATGCCAGTGAGCACATATATTTCCTCATCACCCATGAGGCGTTGACCAGCAATATGCATCTCTTCCACCAAATAGCAGAATACCCTGAGGTAGTAGGTGCTATAGACTGCATGCACATGCACATCAAAGCACCACCCAGTGAGCGGGGTATGGTCTACATAAACTGCAAGTACTTCCCCTCCATCAACTGCCAGGTCGTGTGCGATGCCCAGGGCATTATCTTGAATGTGTGTACTGGCAGCCCTGGAAGCTATCACAACTCCCACATCTGGCATATGACACAGCAGTACCAGTTATTTGCCAGTGGGGACATCCCATATAGCCACCTAGTGGGGGATGCTGGCTACGCACTGGAACCATGGCTGATGACACCCCTCAGAAATGCACACACTCCATAATGAGGCACACGCACAAACCAGAATCATACTAGAGCATGTGTTTGGGATGCTCACATCACAGTTCCGCTGCCTGGACATATCCAGTGGAGCCTTGCAGTACTCTCCAGCTACATGTACACAAATGTCCATAGTATGTGCCATGCTACACAATATGATTTTGCAGAAACAACTGCAGCAGGAACAGCATGAGGCAATGCCACACAGCCCCCCGCCATTGCCAAAGCCATCACAGGCACAGAGTGACTCAGAGGAGGAACTACCAGAGCCTGCCCATGTAGGCAGAAGGAGGCGTGTCCAGTATGCTCAGGCCTTGGCAAAGAGGCAATGCATAGCACATACACTGACACATTAGGGACCCAGGGAATGACACCTCTCTCTGACTTGCACATACAGTAAAAGGGATGCAAAACATGACACTACCTGTGCTTTACCATGTACAGGGAGTGTACTGTGTGCATCTGACATAGTCAGCCCTCCAGCACCATCCTCAGTACTGGCGCAGCCACAATGTAAGTCATCCTTCCTATCAATTACTGAATGGAGTAGTATGTTCTGATAGTTGTATCTATGGTATGGATGTGAGCATGCAATTGGGTGGCTGAATGGAATGGCAGCAGATAGTGGACACCTATATGGGCAGCATGAAATCCATAATAAACACTGGTGTCAGCATACTAGCCAGTACTAGACAATGTGACATATCCCATTGCAGTACATTTGTGGTGGCCCAAATAACTGTGTGTGTCCATAGGACACACACATGCATGTCAGTGAGGCTCACATGCCCACCACCAGCCTCAGCCAACAGGACAGGTGTAGATGACCATAAAGAAAGGCTGGGCTAAGGCCTCCAATTGATGACAATGGTGAACAGCCCCCCTCCATACCTACACAGACAGACTACAACACTGCAACAGGTCTGGCAGTTGTATGTTAGTTCTGAAGGGTAAGAAGTCTGAAAATGAAATGTAGGTCAATAAAACCTAAGCTCTGTACTCTACTGATATGCATCCAGTCTGCATGATAGGTCAGAAAACAATATGAAATGGAAGCCAACAGAGTACCTGAAATACCAGTACAGTCATAGCAAATGTTTAAAGTTGTCAGGTGTGCCCCCCTATAATCCTATGTAGAAATGCAGTAACATGCAAGTGTGAGGAGTAATATCAGTGGAGCACAGATTACCTGAGCTGGTCCAATCTACAGGATAGATTGTTGCATGTGCACAATATGCAGGGGTCTGTGTGTTAGGTTGTTGTGTGTTCAATATTGTCTGGGAGTGGTCAGCATGTAGGCATGGAGGGTTGTGTCTCGGTGACCTATAGGCAGTACTGTGGTTGACAGGGCCATGTTCTGACAACTGCAGTGCCAACCACAATGCTTCTCAGCAATACCCATGTCAGCAGTCATCCATACTCACTGTCCAGATGTCAATATTTGTCACCATCTAAAAGATGAACATGCCATGAATGTGGGCCTATACATATGCACAGTACACAGGTGGAAGTACCCTAGACAGAGTGCATGAAATGTAACTGTCACCTGCACACAACTTTGGAATTGTACATACATGTTATCAGCACATTAGTTGTCCATGTAGTATGGAATACTGGTGTAGTCTGGCCAATCACTGGCAGACCACAAAAGGTACAATTATGAAGTAATGAGAGACTGTCTATGTCCCTGCAAAAGGCAGCATAAGCGGAATGTCTCAGATATATCTGTGAGCCAGCTGCAAGTAGCTTCCATACCACACATGCACTCATCTCACCTGACCATCAGCCACAGGTTTATCACAGCTCATATCCTTGCTGTTAGGAATGAGTACAGTATGACCCTACTTCTGTATGGGAATACCCACAGAATGCAGCATGCTGAAGAGGTGACCTATGCAGGTGTGTCTGTAGTTGCAAGCATCACTCTGCCCGTATCCAGATCAATGGATCAATATGGACAGGAAGTATTGCCATTAACACCTCGCACACTTACCCTGTCACCCCAGGGGAATCCACTGGCTCGCAACCTGGGAATGTAGGAGTGACCGAATGCACTGGCCCACTACAAATGGCCTGCATCACTACCAAATGGACTACAGTCCTCTGTCAAAGGCCTGTGCCTCACCCGTAATGCCAATGTATGGTATCTCATGGGGTCATAACTAACAACCTAACACAGTCAATAGAACATAAATGCAAGGCTATGTTGACAAATCCCAGTAGCATGCCCCCATGTCCTACTGCATGAACTGTGGACCAATCCATAACTACCTCTGGGATGAAGGGCCAGCTATAGGGATACTTCTCAGATATCGCTCGCATAATGTTAGGAAGAGGATAGAATAACAGGGGGGGGGTGTAGAAGCATGAACATCATGGAGTGTGTGAAGTCTGAAACTCTGATGTTTGCCCAATCTACTCCTGCCTGAAAATCCAGTAATGGGTGGCTAAAAACCTGCTTGTAAACCACAATATGAAGGGAAACTGAAAAGATATATGAGCCCTACCTCTGGGTAACCTGGGTGAATCTGTACAGCTGAGAGGTATGGCCACAGCAGAATACGGCCATTCTGTTAAGTCAATATATGTACAAGAAGGGGATCCTCAGCCACCATACTACCAAGGTGCTGGACCATTTACACAGACCCATCAGCAAGTGTCTGTAGCTACCCCTCCAGAATGACAGGAGTGTGCAAGAATGTGTAGGCTGCGGCCCACAATACTGGACTCAGTTCATTCATCTTGTATTTCCCGGTAAATAACTGTGAGCAAAAAATTATATCTGTCAGTAGTTGATGATATAATACATCACAGTGTAAAGCAGTACATATGTATGAATATCTCTGCTAACACCAACCATGTAACACAAGCAGCACAGACAGCAATAGTTACAGTATCCCCTATCTTTCACCCATTGTGACTTAGTATTGTCAGCCTGTCTATAGATATCCTGCAGAAACAGGTTGCTAGCTGTAGGTGTAAAACACCAAAGCCTGGACTGGAGTACAACCCTACATGGAATGGATTCACACACTCAATACAGAAGATCATACTGGACATGCTCCTACACTTAGAGAAATGAAGCCCATGTCTGACAACACAGTGGATTATGCATATCTGTCATTTGCAGATGTTTGCGCGCACATACCAAATTGTACACCATTTATGCTTCACACACACACATTGGATAGGAATACTCGCAGATATCTAAGGCCAACAGACTATAATATGTCAACCATACACGCACAGAGATGTGGGGAAGAGAGAGACAGACAGTGACAGAGAGAATTCCATTATGAGGCCTGTCCCACCCACTCCACATCCAACTGGCATATATCAAAGGATGTGTTGATGTCAATCAATGTAGACATTCCTTTTGGTAGCTCTCAGCCCTATAGTGTCTGCGGTGCTTGTGATAACTGTGTAACACGATAGTAAAAATTAGTATTCAACATTTGTGAACTCAGTCCTGTCAAATGTAAAGTTGTGTGTGTGTGTGTGTGTGTGTGTGTGTGTGTGTGTGTGTGTGTGTGTGTGTGTGTGTGTGTGTGTTTTCAGAGGAATGATTTATGGCCCATTCACACACATTGCACTTCCCCTTGCCCATGTTAGCACTCCTGTTGACGTCAGTCACTTTGAAATAACCCTTTGGGCAAGTCTCAACCATATAAGCTCTATGGTGATGTAGTATAGCAAACTAGTTAGGTAGGAGTTGTAATCCCAGACATGGCAAGTGTGTGTGTGTGTGTGTGTGTGTGTGTGTGTGTGTGTGTGTGTGTGTGTGTGTGTGTGTGTGTGTTTTTGGAGATGAATGATTTTGAGGCCATTCACACTCGCTACACCTCCCATTGCCCTGCTTTAGAACTCCTGTTGATGTCAGTCACCTTGAAATAACCCATTGGCCAAGTCTCAGACCATAAGCTCTGTGGCATGTAGAGTAACTGCATAATATTAGTATAGCAAACTAGTTAGGTAGGAGTTCCAACCCTGGTCCTGGCAACTGTGCAAATGTGTCTGTTTGTGTGCTAGAGTGTGTGTGTCTTTGTTGACACCTGACTTTGTAGACATTCACACTTACAACTCTTCCCTTAGCCCTCCTTTAGCACTGCTGTTGATGTCACTCACCTTCAAAGATAACTTTGGACAGCTCTCCAACATATAAGCTATATGGCATGTGCGATAAATGCATAACACTGTAGTAGCAATATATAGCTAGGTAGGGGTTCAAAACTCAGTACTGGCAATTGTGTGTTTGTGTGATTGTATAATAACAGGATCCATTTCAGGGCGGGCTTTGCTACATTATTATATTGAGGACCCATATGTCCCAAAGTCCACAGTACAAGGCCAACAGTTATCAAACACCATAAAGGTTGTTGTAGACAATCCATAGCCATAAATGTCTACTGCCATGTGCAATTACTATGTGACAGTATTGATTAGTGAACAATATAGGCAGTCATTATAATACCCAGAGACCACTCTCCACCCACGGATCATACACAAACACACTTGGCTCTTTCTCTCTTCCTTTCTTTCTTTCTTTCTCTCTGTCTCTGTCTTTGTCTCTGTCTCTCTCTCTCTCTCTCTGGTAGATTTGGAAAAATACATCTATTTTGCATAGGCAGCAACTTGACTTTTGTAAGTAATGCTCATGATCAGCTGATGGTCTGTGCACAAAATGGAGTCCACCACTTGCTAATTGCACGTGGAACAGCTGTGGTATCATTCCTATAGCCAATTGCATGGAAACACACTCCTATAACTAAGCACTTCATGTGGGTGTTGGCCCTTTTCCTTCACTGTGAACAGGACTTCATGTGGGTGTCTGACAAACAGCATCACAGAGGGTAGTTGAAAATACTTCTTACAACAAACACTGTGAAGACAGGCCAACAAACTGGAGGGGGATGTCCCAGACATTCATACAGAATGTAAGTATTGCTGTTCTACATTTGAAGTAATTTGCTTTAACAGGGTTTGTGTGGATATGGCTATTCTGCATGATTTAAAGTCTGGCATGACAGTGTTATGTGGTTGAGAAAACTCTCACTTGTAGGACTATCTGCAGACTGGCCAGAGTTTGGAGTCTTAGATTTGGTGTGTTACTCACAAATTTTCTGTCTTTATAAATGCAGAAGCATACTCTGATGATTGCAGTCAGTAAATGGTAACATCCATGTGTGTTACTGACTTTATATCCCTCAGAAGAGATATGTCACAACAAACCCTATTACACCAGCAATTTTCTCAATTTATAACAGCAATATGTCAATATTGGCCCTGTGTTTGTGCCTCTGTCCCCCAAGTCTGTCATCCTTTGTCCATATGTCATGCAGTAAGAGGTGGATATGTACAGTATATCATTATTTACTGACATCATTCCTGATATCAAGCTAGTGATATATCAGACTGCCAGACAGGTTATGTATAGGAACTGAAAACCACACAAGTGATGGAACAGGCAACACGCTGGACTCTTGGAAAACACTCGATTTAATAAGACACTCCAAAAACAAGTAAAAAGAACAGTTGACGTATAAAGCGCTTTTCGTCTGTCAAATGTTCCCAGACTTCTTCAGATACAATTCATTGAATGAAATAGTTCCTTATAAATCATTTAAAACTGCATCACATGACTGTTAGACCAGAGTTAACCCTCCCTATTCCACACTGTTCCCAAAATAGGTGGTGTGGATACTAAAAACTCAAGCTTGTTTTACATAGACATATATATCTAAGGCAATTCCCCCATATGTACATATGCAAAGATTAAACAACAATTAAACATTACTCAACACTAAATATGTTTTACAACAACCTACCTATTCTAAAAAAAATAATATAACATTCATTAATATGAGTAAATAAGTTAATTAATCCAATACACTAAATATATACATGCTTAAAACAATATAATATATATATATATGTGTATGTTGGATGTATGTATGCAAATACATATATTAATAATGTTTAACCATATAATTATTAAATTTAAATACCCCTAGTCATACCAAAATTAATACATCATCCGTTTAAAATCTATCTCATCAAGCTATTAAGCTTTAAAATACACATAATGGAATACATTTCATTAATTCCTGGTGGACTACAAGAGTCCAACCTAAGTTAACACAATAATTCAAGTTTTTCCAAAAGTAAGCTGTTAAGACCATTGTTACCATGTTCCACTGTGGGACTATTATCAATTATTTTAAATTTAAATGTATGTTCTGGATGTTCGATACAATGTCTGGCTAAGGCATTCTCTTGTTTTTGTTTGTTAATAGCATAGACATGTTCATATATCCTATCTTTTAACTTTTGGCTTGTTTTTCTGATATAAAATACTGGGAAAACCACGCACTGGGCCAAATAGACAACACCTTTCGAACTACAATTATATTTCTTTCTGATGTTGTACTTCCTACCTCTTATTGTAAAGTTCTCTCGTATTCCAATGTGTTTACATTCATTACACATTTCACAATGAAACATTCCTATTGTTCTCTCTGGCCATGCACTTTGGGTCTCAGTTAAATTCTTCATGTTTTTACCCCTCCTATAGGTGACTACTGGATGTTCTCCTATTTTATATATAATGTCCCTATCAGTGGAAACCAAGTTCCAATTCTTCTTCAATATACTTTGAACTTCTTTTGTGCCTAAATTATGGGTTAAAACAAAGCTCATAGGAAAAACATTTTCTTTACCTCTAGGTGTAACCCTATCTTCTACTATTGGGGATAACTGTACCTCCAGGTGTAACCCTATCTTCTACTAGTGGGGATAACTGTGGTGGTACTGGACTACCCATCAACTCCATGATGTTTGCCCCTTTATATAATAAGGGTTTATATATTCCATTCACCCTCTTAGTTTTAACTTCAGCTATAATACTCAGCACAAATTCCTCTGGATATCCTCTGTGTATGAACATCTGCCTAAGGTTTGAACATTCATCCTCAAAATCCTCCTCTCTGGTGATCATTCTAGCTGCTCGCACCACCTGTCCTTTAACTGCTGATTTCTTTTGATGTAGTGGGTGCGAGCTTGTGAAATGTAGAAAAGAGTTAGAAGAAGTGCTCTTCCTAAACAACTTGGCTATAAGTCTTTGCTGAGGGTGGTCCTTTTGTATTTCTATATCCAAATAGGTTATGTTTTTTTCCTGGTATTCAATAGTGAACCTTAAAAAGTTAGTTGTATTGTTGAAGTAGTTCACAATTTGTTTGGCTAGTCCATAACTCCCCTTAATGATCATAAAAATGTTGTCCAAAAACCTAGTATAAAAGAATATAGATTTGTCTGTGAAGATATTCTGTGTAACATATTCGTGTTCCCAGTGGGTCATCATCAGGTTTTCAAAGCTCGCCCCACATGGTGATCCCATGGTAACTCCTGTCTTCTATAGGTATAATTCATTGTTAAAAGAGACAAAGTTATTTTTAAGTACGATGTCCAATAATTCTTCAATTAGTCTCTGCTCTTTGTCAGGTTCTCTTCTATCTCTTAATATATCTACCACCCATTCTATCCCTAAATCCTGGGGAATGGATGTGTACAAGTCACAAACATCTAGAGTTAAGAAGTTGTAAGCTAAAGGACATTCTATAGCATTAATGCTGTTCAGGAAAGTCTACGAATCTTTACAGACTTGTTTCTCTTGACTAACATATTTTTTCAAAACTAAATCTATCACTTTAGCACAGGAATAAGTTATAGATTGTCTGACGTCTACTAGGGCTCTCATTGGGGGGTCCCTGATGCTTTTATGGATTTTTGGGACGCCAAACAAACTAGGTATTTTTGGGGATTATATGGTCAAGTAGTTATAGGTGTTTACATCAATGGTAGTGTCCATAAACATGTCATAAATATAAGATCTTATTCTACTGTAAGCTATATTGTTAGTTCTTACTTACTTTAAGATATGTATTGCTGCTTAACAGCTTAACCATCTTCTCAGTGTATTGAGAATTGCTCATCACTACTAGCCCTCCCCCCTTATCTGGCTTCATGATGCGTACTGGCAAACTCCTAAAGTTTTTTTTAACGCAATCCTCTCTTCACTTGTCATATTTCTTTGGTTGTTGTCTTGACCTAGATGATTGAAAACATTTCTAAAATCAAACTCACAAATTCGTTCAAACATGGTAATGGTCGGGTGCATGGGTGGATTGAAAGTACTAGTAATCCTTAATTCTTGTCTGTCCTGAACACTGTTACCAAATAGTACATTATGATTTAACTTTCTAATGTACATTTTAAAGTCTAACAATAATTCTGCAATGTCTCCTCTCTCAGTTGGTAGGAAAGTAGGCCCCTTCGCAAACAAGTCCACTAACCTTCTCTCCATTTCAAATTCAGTATAGTTGTAAACTTTAAAGTCTTTTTCCACATTTGTAATAACAGTGACAGGGTAAACAAGGCTAAGTCCTTCAGATTCACTTACTATTTCATCCAGTTGTTCATACTCCGTGTGTTGTAATTCCGCGTTTGATATCTGCGGTTCAACATAAAATCCCTCCCTATCTCTCCTGAGAAGTTTTTTTGTTGCTGTTGCTGGTTACCCCATTGTTTTTGCTGCTGTCGCTTGGGATAATTCTGCCCATTAGTAAACTCATTGGTGGGCTCAACTTCATGTTGTACATCCGTTGAATTTCCAACATAGTCCATGACCTCATCTTCCATCGTCACTCCTCCTTGCCTTCCCGATGAATAATTAATGAAGGGGGTTGAATGACTCGAACCACTGCTAATCATGTTCCATGATTGTGAAAAGGGAGGTTTAGGATATGCTACCCTCTCATCATAGTCTTTCAGGTCACGCCTTAATTTTTTAATTTTGATTTCCTTTAGTCTGTCAAGCTGTTGATTAATACTATTGAAAATTCTATTGTAATCAAACTGGGAATGAAGGAAATCGTTATCCCTCTTGATTTCCTGATCAAGTTCTAGTACTTCACTTGCCAGCTTGTTAATAAAAAAATTGGTAATGTTTAACCATAAGTTTCAGTAAATCCAAACCTTGTTTATTGAAATGTTCAATCAGTTCTTTATGAAATACAGACCCTGCTTCCAGTCCGGTAGGGTACTGACAAATACGGAGACCTTTGGATACGATATTCTCTTTGATGCAAGTTTCGAAGTAGTTAACTTTGAGTTGTAGTTTTTTAATTTTTAATGATTTGGCATTGAAGACTTTTAACTTCATTGCGATGTTACCACCATTACCAGCCAGGTACCCTAGGTTAGTGTTATTGCTATGTCCATTAAGATTTGGTTGCTCACTCAACCAATTTGTTATATCCTGCAAATCTGTTGGCCCTGAACCTATTGGCAGTCCCTGTTTTATGTTATGTATAGGAGGCCTTATATTTGAGGACAAAACCTGGACATTCTGTTGTAGTTTGTACAGTAGTAAGGTCTGTGTAATTATGGTGAGTCTTGACAGAGTGTCAGTATTGTGTAGCAATGTATTGTGAATATGTTAATTGGCCTGTGTACAGACTGGGGGAGATGTCAGTGTTCTTGGTCCTGTTCTAGCTAACATTGTATGTTGCTCCAGTTTCTGGTACCCTGTCAGCTTATATGTTTGTAGGGCTAGACTGAGAGATGTCACATACCACAGTCAGGCATCAGACTACACTGTGAATTGGGCCAGTATATGTATGGTTATTGTGTGAGTGGCAAATATGAGGAATGGTTTTGTTCACACCGTCCATATACTGTACTATCACTTAGGCTTAACATTATGTGACTGTGACTGTGTTGAGATTGGTTGTGGGTATGCACTTTCACACTAGTGTCTGTTACTCCATGCTGTTACATGCCTGTAGTGCCTGCTATATTTGCAATTACATGTGTATTTCCCCATAGCAAAATTGGGTTAGTGTTTCGGCAGTCTGCCTGTAGTTTAGACAGTGCTTGGAGACAGCCTAGCAGCTCAGTGTATTTACCCTAGTGTGATGTTATGCCCAGATATTTGTCAGATGTACTGTTGCCTGGTCACCATATGTGTTGTGTATTTCTGATAAAGCACTGGAATGCTATGAAGATGTATGTCACTAACTAGTGGGAAGTATGTGGGCTTGGGACCTCTGTTCTTCCAGTTAATATGTGTTAGGACAGACATGAGGGTGTGAATCCATCAATTGTGTGAGCTTATCTACTCCAGTATTTGTGATATATCCCCATTTTCATGGCTTTAAACATCCCCTTTGTCAGGCTTGGTCCACATTTCTTGCACTAAGGAGTTCTATGTATACCTCTCGATTGGCCAGATTGTTTCAGACTGTCCATGTTTATTGCTCATATTTCTGCTATAGATCACAGGATCATTACTGTGATTTGTATGGTACTTCACTATGATGATTTTATGATATCTGTCAGTAAACGATGGCGTACATGTCAGTTTCAGAACAGCCTTCCTTTACAACATGTATGTTGACGCAACCTCTGTTACTGTAGCAACACTCTACATCTATAACTGCAATACTTACATTACATTCCCTTGCACTAAGAGGTTGAGAGTTATGGTGCTGATGCTGAGGTATGACTCCACTACATGTTATGGGCATATGTCATATAGATAGATGGATTAGATAGATAGATATATAGATAGATAGATAGATAGATAGATAGATAGATAGATAGATATAGACATATATATATATATATATATATATATATATGTGTGTGTGTGTGTGTGTGTGTGTGTGTGTGTATATATATATATATATATATATATATATATATATATATATATATATATATATATATATAAAACACATAGTAAACAATTGTAGTAGTCAAAGCAGTAGTTCACTACTATTCAGTATGTGTACTGAATGATATATTTGAAAAAGCAACAAACATCCTTGGAGCTCAGATGGCTTAGTGATTAAGTGCTGTGACTGTAGTTTACAGGGTCCTGGGTTCAAGTCCTGCATGGGCCATTTATTTTTCTGGTGGGCAGAACAAGGGCTGATGGAGACAGGGTGATTAAGGCACTTTAAAGTGGCTTTAAGCAGGTTTGCGTGGGTTTGCGTGAAGCTAAGTGCTGCTATTGTATGGTTAAGAAAATATGTGCTTACTCCGTAGGCTTCTTTTACCAGTGTGCAAATCTGCTTAGCATTTACATTTAAGCAATGTTTAAACCTGCTAAGCATAGCCCAGCCCTGGCAACCAGTGATTACATTCCAGTTTGATTAAATAGCAGGGTAATGACATATTTAATAACTGTATTTAATTCCATGTACATAACATGCTTCTATGTGCTGTCATTACAGTAGCAAGGGGGGTGAGTATACTGTATGGGACACCTGAGTATAAATGAGTAGTACCACAATCTTTTTTCTTTGTATGTGTTTCATACTTGGTAGTATCCCAGGTTATATGCAGTCACACTTACATGTATTGCTACATTACATTACTACTTTTAACAGTGCTTTTCCAAGTAAGAGTAGATTGCAGATTGTAGTACTGGAACCATACACCCCTGCATGCAAAGCTGGACTTTGAGTACTGACTATCGTGTTCTTACTGTTTGAGTTGTATATTGTTATGTATCTCCTATTGGATATTGATCTGATATGTTGATATTAACTGTAGACTACTATGTTTTTAGGACATGTCATTGAGGACTGCTGTCATGTAGTAATGGCATACCTATCAGTTTCAGACATCTATCTGTCAAAACATTCATCCTAATGCATAACCTGTTGGCCATCTACATTCTGTCTGTCCTCTGTACAGATGTGCAGATGTCAGTATTCATCTTGGCTGCTTACATCATTCTCTGATTGACTGACACCAACATGTCTGCCCACCTGTTTTATGAATGCCACAGCTATGAAACCCCCACTCTGTATGCACCACATGCCATGGTTACCTCAACCAGACTACCACAGTCAACAGAACATGTTTGGGTACAGGTCCCTAACCCAGACACTGGCCATGTTATGCAATATATGTTGTATACATGTCAATTGGAGAACCTCACTGGCCCTCTTCAAGAGAAAACCAGATGAGTAGGTGTTGAATTTAACTGTCACCCTGGGGATCACTCAAGTGGCATCAGTTGATAGTATATGCACATGCCCTACTGTTCTCACCTCTCCATGGACATTAGCCTAGTACACACCTAGGAACACCTGCACCTATGGATCTCAGTACTGACAAATGTGTCTGCGTGCATTACTGAGTATAACAGTGTTTGTGTGTTTGTAAACCTGTAGTTGAAAATACTCTGAGGGCCTTCTCACCCACTACACCTCCCATTGCTATACTTAGAAATGACTGCTGCTGTAATCCACATTAAATGTATCTTGTGACACTCTTCACCCTATGGGCTACCTGGAGCTTGCAGTACCAGCATAACACTGTTCTACAAATCGGTAGATAGGTGTGGGTTACCCTCTGAGTCCTGGCAAATGTGAGTATGTGTATGTAATTGTGTGTGAGTGTGCATATTTGTAGGAGACAGCATTCTGAGGCCACATTCTCCAAATACAGTGAAACTTGCCATACATTATAAGGGATGGTGATGTTGCTGACATTAGGAGAACCATGACAAAACCCTCACCCTACCATCCCTGTGGTGAGTGCAATACATGCATATCCCTATAGTAGCAATATTTACATAGACATGGGTTTGTATTGCAGTCCTGGTCAATGTGTGATTGTAGTAATGTCAGAACATTATCATGGGTTTCAGTGAGTACAATTTACAATGTGGGGTTGGGGTGCTGGGTATACTGTCTTTACACCATGGTACCCCCAGTACATGCCTCAAGGTCCACTGTATGAGGACCGCTGTCACCATCAACCATACAGGTAACTGATGACACTCTTCAGCCCAATGATGCATGTGCTGTGTTCAAATATTTTGTAACAGTATGGACTCACTGACAAGGTAGCCAGCACTGCTAAACCCAGGTCTGTCAAATGTGTCTATGACTGTAAGTGTTTGTCAGTGTGTATATGACAGTATATTATGCTATGTATTGTCCATTAACACCCAGTACATCCCCCATTACCATACTGTACATGGCCTGGTGATGTTCACTTTACAGTAATCTCAGGACACACCTCACCCTACAATCCCTGTGGTGGGTGCAATTAAGCACAAACACATTAGTAGCAATAAGTACCTATGTAGGGGTTCTAATCTCAGTTTTGCCAAGTAAGTGCAGGTATATGTGAAGGGATCTACTTCAGGTTTCAGAAAAATATTTCCCAGGAGGTCATTTGTCGGAGAACTAACTGGCAAAATGTAACATCGCAAAGCAATCATCTTGTGGAAATTCATTCCATCAAAATTAGTAGTGGATGTGTAAATGCACTTTTCCCCACTGTACAGCTGTACAGTGATACTGGAGTTGGTATACATAGTTTGGTGTGGTTGTTGTGGGCACAGACACCCACAATGGGGGGATTGTTGTACGTGTCCCCCACTTAGTGTGTTGTTATACTGTCCAGTTTATGCTAAGAGGTTAAGTAGCTGTTAATCATACTATGTGTGGTTCTACACCACCCTACACCCTCCAAAGTGGGAGGTTGTGCCCCCCACACCAGCACAATTATGTATACCAACTTCAGGATTGCAGTACATTGGGGAAAAGGACATATACCCTGCCAGTACCATTTCCAATTAAATTTAATTTGGCAGACTGATTATTTACTGATCTGATGTTTTGTCAATTTTGACTTAGTGGAATTACATATGCCAAAATGAATTCTCTGCAAAATGAAGTACATCCATGTGAAGAGTATTCTCTGTGTATTGCCTCAACACAAAAACGTGTGTGCGTGTGTGTGTGTGTGTTATTCCACCCAGTACACTTACCATTGTCTACTGTAGAAGAACTGATTACATCAGCCACCATGCACTCACCTGTATACACCCTTCAGACCTATCAGCCATGTGGCACATTCAGTAACTGTTATACAGACCTGTTAGTTGTGTTCAGCTGTACCCAGGATATGACACAATGTGTGACCACAGTGCCACACCCCTTGTAGGAAAGGACAGCAGACCAACATCCTCCTGACACAGACACTTATAACACAAACAGAATACATTATGGAGACCACATTCACTCAGTCTTGATAACAGCGATAATGCAAGCTGGCTGGACAGCTACACACCCTGACATGTAAGCATGAAACATTCCAGCTGAAAACATTTTAAACAGCATTACATTGCTAAACTGTAGTACATTTACCCAGTGTATCAGAACCATATTAGCATGTCTCTGCATCAATGGTATGGATAACATGGATGTGGGACAGGTATCATCATATGCACAGGGTGTGGTGTGGGTTTGCCAGAGGCCTAGGATGAGCCATTTGGTTGACATCATGTGTGTGTGGGTTAGGGAGTTGGTCATTAAATGGCCTGTGCAGACGTGGTGTGAGTAGGTATGGAGGTGCCCTAGCTGTGATGGTGATGTATGTGTGTGTATGGATTCAAACAGGTCTGCCATGTGGCTGCCATATACAGGAGTATGTTGGTATGTTGGACAGCTGTGTACCATACATGGCAGTGTGTACACTTCACTGTGTCTGGCCATGCACACGTGAACTGCACCTGCCAGGGGTTGCACGTGCATCATCTGGCAGAAGACTAAATATGGCACTCTCCCCTGATGATGGCATTTGTCTGCTGGATATGTGTCCCTGTTGGGACTGACCAGGACCACGTGCACTTGGCCTGCTGCACTGTAGTGTGGACAACACCCCCCCTGCAGTGCTGGTGCTGGTACTGCCACTACAGGAGCAGGAGTGAGATGTCGCAAGTCCACATAGACCTCCACCTGTTGGTGTTGCTAACCTACTTCCACGTGGCCGATGCCCTACTTTCATCACATGCTCTACCACAGACACCACACAGTCGAGTATTCCCACCATCTCACCCAACTGTCTATCCATGACCCTTGCAAAATAATGTTGGGCATCTGCATGATCACAGATGTCATCACGTACAGCAGGAAGAGTAGACCTCTTGAGCCTCAGACCATCTCTGGTGTAACATTCCATACGTGCCTGTGCCTCCATGACAGGCCAAAACATGCATCTGGTGACACCTGCTGTGGCACTTCTGCCAGGGGCATGATGGCCAGCAGCCCTCCTATGAGCACACATGTGCATCTGCCTGTGTGGGACCTCTCTGGTCATCCAGCTATGGCTTCTGTGCACAGACACACTTACCATAGTCACCACACTTTCCTGTCTCATGCCACCACCCATCAACTGTCCCATATCTATGGCAACTGGTGATGACGTATGTGTGGGCATTGTGACTGTGTGCAAGGATGGGGCAGATAAAAGTGAGATGCCAACCAATGGCACATATTCAGCCCCTTTACAACCCTGCCTGTGCCTCACTATGCCTATCATCATTGTCGGAGTCTGTATGGACACTGACATCAGTTTCCCTGCAGGAGGGACCCTGACACACCTCGCCACCTGTGAGGGGCAGACAAGATTTTAAATTAAGACCTGTACATTATGGTTTACTTCTACACACACACACACACACACACACACACACACACACACACACACACACACACACACACACAGACACTTACAGGTGAGGTGGCACAAAAATATTACACAGACCTCCCATTACCCAACAGTTGACACACATGACATATGGCACTCAACAGCATGCCCTGAAGATATTTGTAATCCTTGTTACCTATAACATACATCTCTGTGATGCATGAGTTGTGTTAGTAGGTGATGCCCCTTCCCTTGGAACACACTGCATTCATGTACACATTATTGATGTGCACCTGTACAGCACACTGGCATGTACTGTGCACCATGCCTCACAAGTGTACAGACCGCTGCTGAATGTGTAGATGTCTGGCAGTCATGTTTGTTCTGTTGCTCACAGCCCCTCTGTGTTTGTCTGACACATGGCTGGGATGATATGAGGTCTGATGTCAATAATTAATGCTTGACCTTTGATTTGCAGATCTCATCATCAGCAGTGCATGTATGTCCAATAAAATCTGGTTACAACAACAACCTTCAAAGCTTCATGTGGATATGAGGAGTGTACACACCCCTGCTGACATGCCAGCCTCTTCTATGATATGCAATGGGGCCACAATACTGCATCTGATAACATTACACACACACCTGATATGTGACATATGACCTGTGCAGTCCAATGCAGTATCAAGCAAATGTGTTCGTCGTGGTGATGCTAAATGATATGTATAAAATATGTGGGTTGCATAAGTCTGCACACCCTTAAAACAATGGGTTGTTAAAGCACCTTTTAAGTGATCTACAGCAGTCACTATTCCTGGAAGGGGTATACTAGCATGGCCCATCTTTACTTGGCATTATTTGGTATATCTACCCTACAAAGGTCCACCAGCTCTGCCAGATTGCAAGGTCAGCTCATGTGCACATCCCATGGAGGTCACACAGTGGCTTCACTATTGCTGTAGAGTCCGGGTTATGTCTGGCACAATTCATAACCTTGACTGTGTTCAGATACAGCCATTCTTGGCTAGCTTTGGATGTATGCTTCAGTTCACTGTTGTGTTTGAAGCTGACACCCCTCCCCATCCTCAGCCTTATTGCAGATGCCTGACAACTATGGGCCACACATGAGTGTTATTTTGCAGTGTTCCAAATTCCACCCACCATGTCTACCAGCCTAGTTCCAACTAATGAACAGCAACCCTAAAGGTGTACACTGGCACCAGTAAGCTAAATGTTGGGGATGGTGGCCCTGAGGTGGGGTGGGGTGTTATTTGTGCACCACACATATCTTTATGAATACTGTCTGTAGGTTTGAGCCTTGATCTCATGACATTACACATTGCAACACATGCCTTTGGGAGACTTGATGTTATGTTTATGCTACCTGTCCAGATCCCTGGATGATGTTTCATGTGGGACAAATCTTCCATCTGATTACCCTAACCCATAGGCCACATTTATGCAGAATCCAGGTGATTGATGACACAGGTACTACACAAGCAGTACTTGCTAGACATTCCTGCAATTCCCTCAGTGTTGCTGCATGTCTCTGGGCAGCCTCCATGACCTGTTTGCAACATTTTTTGTCATCTGTTTTGGATGGGTATCTATTTCTTTTCTACATCACCATTGTCCCATATTTAATAAACCTGTAGATTACTGTCTGCACTGTTTGCCATGGTATATGAAATGATGAGGTAAGGTTACTTTTCCCATTCCTGACTGCTACCTTTCAGATGTGAGATCCATTTTATGCTTTGTAAGATGTGTGCAAGCAATGGCGGCCTCTGTTGCAGGCAACTGGCCAAATGTCATGGACATACATCTTGGACAGCAGACCATTATCTGTTGTGACATTGAGGCCCTGTACTTGATGCCAGAAGAGTGCATGCTGTCAGTACATCACAAGCTGCCTCCACAATATGTCATTTGGAGTGCGTGCACACATATGCTTTCAGTGTTTTGTAAGGTTTGTATACCCCATATTTGTTGCCCTAACATGGAATTCTATATTACACATTCATTGCTCATGTTAGGATCACATTACAGGTTGTAAAAGGTGTGTAATGTGTTATTGTGGTCTGCCGTTGCATATATCAGGAACAGTTGCCATTATAATAGTGGTGTATACACTGTTGTATCCACTGTAAAAGGGTAATGTGTCATACATGTCCCTACTGTAGGCCCTTTGTCCCACCATTTTATTTATCTCTGTCCACAGATCTTGCACTGACAGGTTGTGAGGTATACTGCAGGAATCTTGCATACCCTGCAGATATGCCACCATGGTGACCACTGTGATGCAGTGCAGTTAACACCAACAAAAATGAACATGTACAGCATGCATTATGTGTAGGTGTGTTAAATGTGTGCATGGCAAATAGCATGGCCTTAACATGGCCGGTGTATTGGCAAACCTGAACAAAACAACACCATACTCACCAGCTAAAGGCTGCTGTCCCAGTTGTATACCAGAGGGACCTAAATAGTTGTGGGAGAGAAGTAATGTTAGTAGCCACACCTGTGGCATTAGTACAGGGTAGAAGCAGCATTTCAGCACATCAACAGTACAAACCACAATACTAATGATTATGCACATCTGTGCATTACTATACTCCAGCAACATGCTAGCTTATCTGACATATGCATGTAGATACTTTACAGATGAAGATGGATAAGCAACAGTGTTCTAGTGATGTGCACTGGGGCCTTATCTGCATGGTCCACATTCATTGTGTGGGTGGCACCCACCTCCACAATGCTGTCTTCCGCTTCATGGCTTGTCCGGCAGGTGGGTGCCCCAAGGCTGGTGAGGAGCTACTCTGCATGTGTCAGTGGGGCCTGGATGGCTTGACCCCCACCTGTGGCTAACCATTCCCTTGCAACAGCAATAGCCTTCTGATGGTGTGGTGGATGAGGTCAGTGCAATGATGCTGCACCTGCTCATAATTTCTTCTTTGCAGGCCAACATCATTTGCCCTGTAGATGAGATTGTTCCACAGTGTGCTCCTCTCCTGCAGATTCTTGGCTCTGCAGCTGAATAATATGTTGTAATGCTGTATAACGTACAGTATTATGGTGTCATTCTCTATGTTAGTGAATACTGGCAACCACGGATGTTGCATATTACTTGGTAGACATAAACAGGAAATAAAGTCACAGGACCTCATACAGTTGTCCACTTGCACATCAACAGTGGATATTACTTGCAAATAATCCAGTGTCTACCATAACACTGTAAGCTATCATGGCTTTGGCATCTTGCATTACACTCGTAGCCCTGACCTGTCTAGTTCCCCCAATGTTGAACACTTAATTGCATAATCCTTTATTCTACATTCATTTCTGTGGAGAGGGATGACAGTGGCCATCTTCCATGTGGATGGTGTGTGGATGGTGGCAAGTCTGTGTTTGACTGTAGTGTGTGATGGAGCTGTGAGTGCATACATGAGCTCATGTAGGAGGCAGTCAGTGATGTTTCCATGCCTCATGGAGACTTGATGTTGTTGTCATCAGTAGGCATTATGTACATGCTCACCATTGATGAGGGCAGGAGTGTGGTTGATGTGCATATCCCCCTGCACAAATGTTGTGGACAAGGTGGCACTGTTCCCACCTTACCTGTCTGATGCAGTTTGCCTGTATCCATGGCATGTGTGTATAAGGTGTGCTTTACCCCCAGTACAGGTTGAATTGTATTACTGCCTGTGAGACTTGACTACATATGTGGAGACATTGTTGCAATTGGTCTTGGTGGTGTGGATATGTCTAATTTATGGCCATAGTCAGCTTTACAGGAAGTCACCTGTGAACCTACATGATTGCTAAGATAGAGGTGGACTTGCTTCTAAGTTGTGGTCTGCATCTATGTGCCCCTGTACAGCCACTATAGCAACTTATTATGTGCTTTATGTCTTGGTGCTGTCCACAGAGGGGGATTACTCTATTGTTGGTGGAGGATGGTTGTACAGTACGGTACTGCTTATTCCATATAGCTACAGTCGATATAAAGTGTACACACCCCTGTTACAATGCCTGGTATTTGTGCAATTGAAACATGACCCCACAAATGCTCATTTCAACACAATCCCCACCTGTAATATGACCTATAGTCTGCTCATTTCAACTGAAAACATAACAATCTGTTCTGAAAAAACATATGGGAAATAATACTAATTACAGTAAGCCATTTTAATGTGTGTGCACACCCTTAAACTGATATGTTGTGTAAACACCTGCTGAGATAATTACAGCTTCCATTTGTCTTGGTTTGTACTCTAACATCATGACACATCTTCACTTGGCAATGATTGCTAACCTTCCTTTAAACAGATCTGTTTCATTTTCAATAGAATTGTACAGGTTATGGGTCACAACTGAGATGAGAAACATTTTTGAAATGATGTTC